>NC_031498.1:26283603-26583603 GCF_000237925.1 Schistosoma mansoni | reverse complement strand
TTGGAAATACTAAACCCAACTATGATGACGACACCAAGTTGATAGCATTATCCACAGTTGAGGAACTGATCGCAAAGGCAATAATGTTGGCACATCGGTACACTCAAACACTCATCTGTATCACAATAGACACATGCGACTCACTAATTGCAGGAGTCTTACAACAGTGTGTTAACCACTTCTGGCAATCTTCGGCATTCATATTAAAACGGTCGCTTGACAGCTAATCGATGTATGGCATTTCCCTTAGAGAACTCCTAGCTATGTATTTTGCAGCACAGCATTTTTAACATTCTATGGAAAGCCAAGATTTCACTCCTTTCACCGATCAAAAACATCATGCTTTCTCTTCGGGCTCATCTTAAAACAAGTACTCTCATCCACAGTCTCGACAACTGGACTACATTTCGCAGTTTACTCAAGATATACAACACATTTCTGGAGCAAGCAATGTGGTCGCAGACGCTTTGTCTCGTATAAAATCCACAAACAGTTTCCAGGAGATCGAATCTTTTAAAATCACCCAGCTTCGAAACGACGACACCGATCTTAAGTATGAGTTAACTTCAACGACCCTAAATCTGAACATTAGGCAGATAGGAACAAGTAAGGAAACTTTATAATACGATGCATTTACAGGTCAGGATCGCCCAATCGTGCCGAAACACTATCGACCAAACATCTTTAATACGTTGCACAAGATTTCTCACCCAGGTGTTCGTGCATCCAACTAACATATAGCAGAACGATTTTGTTGGCCGGGTATGAATGAAGACGTGAGCGAGTTGGCGCGCTTCTGTGTAAGCTGACAGAAATCTAAGTTTATTAGACCATGTTCATATGGATTTGTTTAAACCATTACCAGATTTAAATGGATACTCCTATCTTTTAACTTGCGTAGACCGTTCCACTCGATGGCCAGAAGCTGTAAATATCAAGGCCATTACTGCTGAAACAGTGGCCCGCGCCTTCATCCAAGAAAATAATCACCAAGCTCCTCATTGTCGCTGATGTTCACACTTTACAATAATATGATTTAACAGCAAAATCGATCGGGCATTTGTATGGTGATCAGTGATTGAAAGATAATGGATGAAGTTCTAGAAGCACTTGACTTTGCACCACTCCGTTTGAGCTACAGTTCGAATTTAATAAATTTTGCAGCTCAATCGTGTTCTCAACACTCATACATAATGTATGGACGAACAGTAATCACGTGAACATGACTAAGCTACCGAATTATATCAGTCTATTCCACTGAATGAGAATGTTAACCTGGATTCCAATTACGCAACAGTTACCAACGGAATTGTTGGAAATTCGGCAATATCTGTTCAATATGAACTTGCATGGGTACATTCGAACAGATAGAATATCGACTTTTACTTTTGATAATTAGTTGCAGCGTATCAAGATATGCTGCATAACAACAAAGGTTCAGCAAAATCCCTTAAGTCGCATACGAATCAAATTCATGACCATATTATGACATTGAACGGTTACATGACTATATTTTTAAGTGATGAAAATGTATACTGAACATTCAAGTCGATAAAATTTCCTGTGTACTTAAATGCTATTTGCTTTGGTAACATGATTATTGAAGACTACCTAATATATGAAAATCGCATGATCGGAACTCGTAAATCATTCCTGGAAATTCTAAAACTTTTATTAACTTCGAAGATAATCACATTGTCTTGAGAAATAAGAAAACCGTAACGACAGAAAAATTTGTATTCACCCGAACAAGATGTAAAAGCACATTTATGATGATTTAACAACTCAAGTGTATTATTGAAAAATAAGAAAACGATTACATAATACTTTGCTTGGTAATTGAGTTAATTGGAATAGGGTGACGGTGTTCCCTGCAGTGTTTATGAAATTTTACTTGATTTTATGTGCTACAAATCAACGTTAAAACTAATCATAAAATAAGAAGGCGAATAAAAAGAAAAAGAAGAGCAACAAAACATTCGTTAACTCGGTAATGGCAACGATTTCCGAACAAATCAAACCTAATAATTCACAATGATGATCACCATTTCGAAAAGTGATTTCCATAACTTTCGAGCATCATCTAGATTAAACAAGATTATGCATTTTAATTAAGTAAAATGATTGTTATAACAGTCCTTTCACTTTTTACACGTATTTGGGACGTTAATTTACCTTAGACGAATATCTACACTAGATTTCCACCCAGTGTCTATTCTACAGGACTTCAACACAACTCAGATCAAGAACACGAGATTAGCCTGATTAAAACGTCAATATATTTCCTTACCAAAATCCGACACAAGGAACAGTCAGTCAATAACAGTCTATCAATAACTGTCAATACATAATAAAGATAGGGGGATATATATAGCACATAACACCTGTCATCCTATCTAATGTCTGACTCATCAAAACAACCAATCATTGTCATTCTCGCCCACACATCCATGATGCAGACTAATCACGGTTATAAAATGTTATCTGATTCATGTAGTCAATGACGAATGCGTTTATTTATTTATCGCTTCAGCAAAAAGGATCACGATTAAACGTGTTCATGAACTGAGGAAAACTAACAACAGTAACAGTATATTATCCGAATGAAATGTGTAATAATAAAGATTTTCTTTGGATTGTGTTCTCAAATTCTCCTTAAATCTATTCACGAATCACTTGATATCTTTGACTGATTACTCGAAACCAATGGACAGAAACTTGAAATGTGACTTATAACAGAATTTACGATGTGATTTCCATCCGATTTCTGACTGGTCATCTGGATATATCTGTAATCCACTGTTGACGTTCACACTGAGACGCCAACCGTATATACTGATAGCCCCAAATACAATCAATTTTTTGTCTAACGGAAATGCATTCACATAAATTGCTTTGAAGTCTCTCTTTGTCAATACAAAGGCTCCAAATGAAGAGTATACGTATTGCATTCCGCTTCCACATACTTGCATTAATCAAAATCACTAGGAAATTCTCTTTCCACAAAATATACTACTGATAATTACACAAAGAATTTAGTCGATGAAATAAATTTAATTAACTCACAATTCAAACTTATGTGTTTCGACGATTAATTTCATTGGCAATATTTTCTAGGAATCGATGTTTCACTGAAACGTTTGCAAACAGACACTGAGTAAATCAATGTAATTTGGAATAAATGATATAATTTTCCCGACTAGTTTTGCAAAATATTTTCTGATACATTCAGTTGTAAAGTGTAACTTGTGTAATGTTTAATGGTAAATCCAGTTGGTTCGCTTCATGTGAGTTATTTGATGAGTTAATGCACCATTCATGAATTACAATGAGTGGTTTATTTAGACGCTGCATGCTTTGCAAATGTACTGTTCATTAAGTCACATATATATACCGGAATAAAATGTGGTTGAGTATTACTTACATAAATTTTTATTGTAGTTATTCACGTTTTCGTAATTGTCTACAATTAATTTACGTAACTGGAAAACCTCTGGAAAATATCAAAGGATTATCATAGTTAAAAATTGAAAGTATATTCATATCTTTCACCCATCATCTACCAACTAATTGAACCACTGAAACAGATCGAACAGCATTTTGTTTTGAAAAGCGTTAAGAAACGTTACGAAATATGACAAGGATAACAGTAAGGCTATATCGTTTGACTAATAAACATGAACGTGAATTGACCCATCGTCCCGCTTCAGATATGAATAATTCAGCCTATCATCCTGTAGCAAAATGATCAGTCCAAATCTCGAACCGTTCCACCAATAAATTGTGAAAAGTAGTGTCAAAATCTTCTTTGAATTCGTTGATAATTTAAAGAATCTATCGGTCAACATTAACTTCATGATGATATTAGATGTATTGCCTTTATTCAGTGACATTTCCTTATTGGAAACAGCGTAATTTATTCGCAGCGAACGAATAGAGTGAGATATTGAAACCTTCATTCCTGTATCTGAAATAAAACATTCAATTACTAGATGCCCAATAAATGCCCACTTCCTATTCAACAATACATACAGCACTTATGTACCCATAAGATGTTTGTGAATAATAATAATAATAACACTATCGACTATTGAATGGTGTAGTCATTCATTCACAATTGAGCCCTCTCCTGACACACTGTTTCCCCTCAAAAACGGAAAATGTACCAAATAAATACATAATCATTCATCTGACATCTTAGTATCGCTCTCTAGATATTACCTCCATTGCATTAGAAACAAAATAAGAGAAGGATAGATCCTGTAAGTACACAAAGTATCTGTGTCGCAGCATCCAAAAACGATATAATGAATAGAAAACAAATATGAAATTATATTCCTCATCGAATATGATTATATACGATTTTAAGAAGTGACAGAGGTAGGTTATATCGTATAACCAAAATGAATATCCAAATATTTGATTATGAGTTATTGTATGAATATGATCATATATACCATCAATAAGTTAAAATTAAGATATTATCGTATAACATGAAATTTACAGCTTAAATGTAAACAGATCAGAATTAAGAGCAAAGCAAGCCCTTAATCACACAGCATGACGGTAAATGATAAAATCAGTACTCTACAGAAGAAGTTAAATGTTATGTGCCGCAAGCTCACAGAATTGACACAGAGCGGGTGACCACGAAAGTTATCACGAGATGGCTCTCGCGGCAGAAGCCGATCGGCCTCCAGAAGACCCGCAACTCCGTTGATATGTTGGTATCATCAAATGTATGGTTAAAGAGCTAGAAAATGTTCACAACTTTGTAGATTTAGCATGGCAGGTAAGCTAAATCCACAATTGTCCATGGCGACAACATTAGCGAACATAAAGCCCGCAAATAGCTGCCCATTTTATACACAAGACCGAACGATAGGCGCGCAATTCTTGGTGGACACGGGAGCGGAAGTTAGCGTGGTACCTTCGGTAGGCGAAGATGAAAAAACCTTAATACGTCATCAGTTCTAAAAGCAGCGAACAAATCAGATGTCAAAACATACGCCTAACGAAAGTTGTCCCTTAATTTCGGACGAGACGCTACATACCGCTGAGATTTTTTTATAGCAGAAGATAGCGAGACCACCACTGCTTGTGCCAGTCTATGGTGTAAGATTAACTGATGCGCGTTGGTTGATCAATGATCTGTTCGGTATTTAGTGGCCCAACTGCTGGATGATTTGGCTAGTGCTCAGTGACATATCACTGTCTCTACACATCACCACGACTGAGCAAATTATTAAAAGTTTTCATCGACTGAATATCATGTTCATTCGTTACTTCTTAGTTAATACATGCATTTCTATCATCTTGAAAAGAACACCTCGGCATTCTTAACAGCTCTCTGTCCTGACTCGCTATGTTAACTCCTGCAATTAATCGAACTCTCAGCTGTACATGAAATTGATCGCCGAAATTGCGCTTGACAGCTTGTCTTTGCAATTCAAGGATGAATTCCCTAAACTTCTGATCATTCTGACGAGCCATATCATGGAATTCTGTTCTCCCATGACATTAAAAACTGGTGCACTTTACATGATTTAATAGTAGTTACTTGAGAGTTGCATACAGGAGTGAGATAGGCTTTTCTAAATGCCATTTTTTCAATAAACTGACGGCTACATCACACGTTTCTCTTAACATGCACTAATTCCGTTCATTCGTTTGGTTCTTGCATTAGCTCACTCGCTTTATATTTTTTATAAATCACCATTTGCTTTGTGGGACCCATTATTTCGTGCGCTACTGTACATATATTTATTTAATTAAATAGGAAAGGAATTGTGAATGATTACAAATTACCATCCGATTATTTAACAATCGATTAGATATTATCTCATCCACATGTATTTTCGCCCATCTCTAAACAGTCATTTCAATTAGAATTACTGTCTTACAACCAGCAATCAGTCATGTTCAATTCATTTAACAAGTTTCAGAACAACTGTAGAATGCACCGTTTAGAAGTGGATTCTACAAGCGAATGTTAGAATTCTCAAAAATTCAATATCCAAGAAAAGAATCACCAAGCTCTACATTGCTGTTCATGTTCACACTTCACAATAATACGACTTAAAAACCAAATCGATCAGGCATTTGAACGGTTGACCAGTGATTGAAAGATTATTGATGAACTACCCAAAACACTTGAATTTCTACTACTCCGACTAAGCAGCAATTCGATTTTATTAATTTGTGCAGCTCAATTGTATTCGCACCACTCATATAGGATGTATGGACGAACAGTGGTCACGCAAATACGTACTAAGCTACCGATTTATATTAGTCTGTTCCACTGTCTCAGAATGCTAACCTGGCTTCCAACAACTCAAAAGTCGCCATCAAAATTGGCACAAATGTGGTCAATATCTGTTCAATTGCCTGTGTACGTTATTTCTATTTACTTTAGTAACATAATTATTGAACGCTACCTGATATATCAAAATAGATTGATCGGTACTCATAAATCATTCCCGGAAGTTATAAAACTCCTGTAACCTACAAATATTACCACAGAATGTCTTGAGAAATAACAAAACGATAACGACAGCAAACTTTTTATTCACTCAAGTAAGATGTAAACAAACATGTGTGATGATTTAACAAATCAAGTGGATTATTGGAGAGTAAGAAAACGATTACATAATAATGTGCTTGATAATTTAGTTTACTGAAATGGTGTTACGAAATTTCATGCAGTGCTCATGAAATTTTACTTGCTTTCAAATGACTAGAAATCAACAAAGAAAAGAACCATACGAAAAGATAGTGGAGATTAACATAACATTTGTTATATAAGTAATCGCAACGATTTCCGAACAAAATAAATCAAATAATTCACAATGATTATTATCATCTTAAAATGTGACTTCGATCACTTTCGAGCATCACCTAGACCAAACAAAATCATGCATTTAAATGTGGTAAAATTATGCAAACTAATCACGGTCATGAAGTGTTATCTGATTCGTGTAATCAACATAACTAATGTGTTAAATCATTTATCGCTTCAACACAACACGATCAAACGTATTTATGAACTGAGTAAGACTAAAATAATAGTCACCGTATATTATCCAAACTATACGTGTAATAACGAAGACTTTCAATGGGTTGTGTTCTCGAATTCTCCTTGAAGATACTCACGATTCATTTGACATCTTTCATTAATAATTCGAAACTAATTGACAGACATTCGGATTGTGGACTTAAACGGAATTCATGATGTGATTTCCATCCTTTATGTCACTGGTCATCTGAATGTATCTGTAATTCACTGTTGATATTCACACTGAGACATCAGCCGTATATACTGATAGCCCCAAATACAATCAACATTTTGTTCATTAGAGATGCATTCACATGAATTGCTTTGAAGTCTATCTTTTTCAACACAAAGGCTCCAAATGAAGAGCATTCGTATTACATTCCGCTCCCATACACTTACATTGATCAAAATCCTTAAAAAATTCATTTCACTTGCAACATACTATGGATATTTACACAACAGAATATAGTCGATGAAATAAATTTATTTGACTCACAATTCACACTTATGTGTTTCGACGATTATCTTCATTGGCAATATTTGTTAGTAATCGATGCATCCCTGAAATGTTTGCAAACAAACTCTGAGTAAATCATTGTAACGTGGAATAAATGATACAATTTCGCCAACTGATTTCGCAAAATATTTTTTGATATATTCAATTGTAAAGGGTGACTTGTGTATTGTTTAATAGTACATCCAGTTGTTTCGCTTCATGTAGGTTATTCGGGTGAGTAAATGAACTATTTATGAATGAGAATTAAAAGTTTACTTAGACACTATATATTTTTCGCAAATGTACCGCTCATTGAGCCATTATTATTTTCTCAAATAAAATGTGGTTGAGTATAACTTACATAAATGTTTATTGTAATTTCTTGTAATCTCGTCTTTTTTGAAAATCAATGCAATTATCTGGGAAACCTCTGGAAAATATCAAAGTATAATCACAGTTAAACATTGAAAGTATATTCGTATCTTCCACTCATCATCTACCATCTACCAACTAAATGAATCATTGAAACAAATTAAACAGCATTTTATTTTAGAGACCGTTTAGGAAAAGTTCGGAAATATAGTGATGGTCTGGCAAATATACGTGAAAGTACTCTCCTCTACGACTCGTTTTAGATATGAATTACTTTTCCAATCATCCTATAGCAAAATGAGCAGTTCGATTCCTCAAACCGTTTCAAGAGGAAGTTGTTAAGCACTGTGTCAAGGAATCCTTTGAATTTATGGATAATATAAGGAATCGACTGGTCGAAATTAACTTCATGATATACTTAGATGTATTGGCTTCATTCAGTAACATCCGCTTATAGGAAACAGTGTATTTTGTTTGCAGTGAACTAATGGAGAGGCATATAGAAACTTCCATTTCCGCGTCTCAAATAAGACATTTAACTCTTATATGTCCGATAAATGTACACTTTCTTTACCATGGTCAGTGATATAAGGATGAGTTTTTGACTGAACTTTGGTTAAACCCATTATTTAAAAAAACATTAAAACGATATTCTAATCTCTTCTCATTGCTTTCCACATATTCTCATCATCCATCTTTTGATTCTCATATAACCACTCAACTCGTTCCTTTGACTGAGTGCACCATCTGTTCACAAGTCTAAATGACTGAGAACAAACAAGAATACTTTCTCTAGTTATAATGCGTAAATTCATTTAACGGTGCGATTTATTAATAGATTGATAAGTCTACCATTTTTGGAATTATCGCTTTTCTTCTTTATTAGAGCTTAGAGATACACATACAAGGTGTATCAAACTAACTGTTGTTGAATTCTAATCGCTTTGGTAAAATTCAGTTGACTAAACATAAAAGTTAATTGTTGCAAGTAGTTTCATGTGTACATTATGATATAAATCTGGGATATGCAGTGTTTATCATAATTCAAAGTGTGATACACTTCAGCTTACCTTCTTCTTCTTCCAGTCCATTTATTTCACATCTTATTTCTGTTAACTCTATTTAATAACAAATGTTTTAAATGATGGTCAACAATTAACACATGTTACTCAAACATTTATGCTATACAACAAATGGTCATCACTTGTAGGCAGTCACATTTAACTACCTTTCATGTGAGTGAAAATATATGCTCTTGAAATCAGAACAGGATCCAAGCGTCGAATCCTGTCATTATCTGCTGAAAAGAAGCTCTGATCACTTCCATAATGCTTCTTATCATTCATAATAAAATGAGAATTATCTCAACATTCAGTCGTGTAAAATATTCATGTACATGAGCAACTGATAAATCAGCAATAAGTTCTGAGTTTCCAAACCCACACTGATTTGATACCTCACAATTATATTTAATCCTTAAATGCTTGACACCACTGTCAGTATTATTTTTAAGTTGTTTGGATGAAGACGCTTCTCAGGACAATTATTTGTTAGTCCATATTTTTCATGTACAGATATGCTGCCTTCTTCAAAACTATAATACTATTAATTGTTTATACTTACAAAATAACATCGATTTGAGTGCTACCGTTGAATTGCATTCGGATGTTAATATATGGGACCACACTCTTTTCCATCACTCTGATAAACTATCAAGTTATCGCTTGAGATGATTTGACTGTTGAACAGTTGCATTACACAAAGTATGCATAAATTGTCTGTCATTTGAATCGTATTCGTACTTTAAGTAATGGAACTAATACTGACCAGAAGGAGTACACTCAGATGTTACGCAGAATACTGGAAACGGAATGTGATATCAGTACTCATGAAATAATATGTTCGTAATTTCAAAATTAGGTTTTGGATTTACACCCACAAGTTCATATTATTTTCAGTACAATATGTCTATTGATTGTGAGTTCTATCCATCTTTTAATTAAAAAATCCGGTTGTGTACAATTCTCATTATGAATTTCGAAATGCTTTATCAGCTATATAGATTTCATTACACAACTAACAAAAATGATCAACATCTGACAGTCACAGGAAATTCTGAGGAATAAAGTTACATGATACATGTCATCTTATTTTGAACACAAAGGAACAATTGGATTACAACATTTAACTGAATAGTTATGGATGCTAACTCTTACCGTATAAACTGAAACTTCCACTGTTGAAGCACCTTCGAAGAGTAGAAGATACTCGGACTGTTATATCTACACACACCGGAATAAAATATATAATTAGACATCATGATAATTCATGTACAATGTTACATATATATCATCCTCCATGAGAACTGTCTTCTGCATCATGATATATCTGACTGAACATAGATTCTAATCACCATTAATAAGTTTATACATAGTATGAATATGGAAACTGATAAACTGAAATATATAACCAACTTTGGTCAAATAATGGATTTCCATAATACAAATTAATCAAGTAATTCAAATACATACTGTATGAATTGATGTCGGATATTATAGCCTGAAACCCTAAAATATTTCAAGGAAAATTGTTATCATCATTTCATATGGGCACAATGCGTTTGTTTCTACTTAAAATAGGTGTGATAGACAAGTATGGAAATCTACGATTTGTATATGTTTGAAATATTCATTGTAACTAGTAACCACTGTAACCGCTTTGTCAACTTCCCAAATTACTATAATTGATTTTCATCCACTTTTGAAATTTATCCAATAGTAAAATCTGAGAATTTATTCACTTTACCCACTCTACTCATCTCTTCACAGTTTAAAACAGTAGTACTGATTATTTAATGTGTGGATGTGTATAATTGATATCACATTTACAGAATAGCCATTTTCAGATGACACAGGGGAGGGTAAATAAACGGGATCTAATATGGGAGAACTCTCTGGGTTGTTAACGTGGTGGATCATCTGTGCGGTGAATTTATACGACTATTCTAACATGAAAGTGTTGTAAGCTCATACAGACAAGTGATGTCAAGCGACTTATTTACAACGTTATATATTTAGTAATTCCATGTAATAAAATTTTGACTTAAAGAGGAAAACGACTTAGAGAATAATGTTGCTGGATGTTGAGAATATTGCTTGACAGTGTTAGTCAGTCATTAAGAGAAGTTCCCATTGCGAAACTATGTTATGCGATAGGTATACATTGAAAGCGCATGCGAGTGACTCCTAAAAGGTAAATCATTCATTTTATCAAAAGTGAAATAATACATTTGAATATATTTTAAAACCACCTTTTGTTGAAAATTCAGAACTTGACACCTGTTTCATCAAAAATTTCATGCATTTCATATCTGGAATTCATCAATGTTATTAAAGTACTAATATCACATTCACATACATTCAGTAACTGTATCTAAAGGAATTGAGAACTTCTGGACAACCACACCTAAAATTTAATATAAACGGTAAATGTATAATCATCACGTTGCATCATTGAGAACTTAATACACCCTGTACAAGTTGTTCTATTAAGTGATTTATAAAATAAAGATAAAAGTTCTGTCTTGTCACGTATATACATTAACAACCGTCAGGCATAAATAGTCAACCAGAAATCAACTCTACATATCATTGAATACCACATGGTAACTTCAAAATAATCCTCATGTTTCAATTATTATAATGAAAGAGGTGATTTGTCTAATTCACCCTACAGGTGTCCAGTTAGTAGTTGCAACCCACCAATAAACTTTTACTGTTCATATTAATCAGCAATGTCTTCCACATACATTGTGACATGTGCAACCAACAAACAACTTCAATACAATGTTTATCAATATCAGCTTAATAAAATAAGTAATCTATACTGAGAAATGCAATATGCTAACAATATGAATAAATTCGTGAATAAGTTACCTATTTGTTTCTTTAGTTCCTCCTCAGATTTGTAAAGATCTGATTCGTCTTTCTTCAAATTATCTAACAAGTGAACACAAGATACAGTTGAAATATAAAGATATTACTGAAGTAAAAATGTGCGAATTCAAAAAGATCACTGTAGATGCCTAATGCATAGCTAGAGAATCCTACATGCATGGAAATTAAAATGCAAACAATGAAAGCCAGACATTTTTTGCATACTTGTAAGTAACATCAAATCTACACTATGTATCAATCAATCTAACTCTCCACCTACCTAAACAACTATCTATTTAAAAATCACATTACCTGTCTCTGCCTATTTATCTTTATATCTGCTTGTCTATCTCACTATCTATGGAGCAATCCATTTATAAATACAACTATCTATCTGTATATTGATGCAAACATCTCTCTATCTATGTATCCGTCTGTGTATCTAACCATTTATTCTTACATTTGCTCCTCCATCTGTATATCCACCGCAAATTTCATACTGATATCCGTGTATGAAAGTTATTCTTCAATTTCACAATTCACCCGAATAGTCGTTCTATACTTGCTCACTCTCTTCATACATTCCTATAATCTTTCACTGTATTCCATCGAATTCAGTCAGTTTAAATGCACGGACTATCTGAGCCTTACCATCTTTAATTAATTCTACTATCGTCTATGTTTGTTGATTCTGAGTTAGAGAAACATTTAGATTCAACATTTTAATTGAACTAAGTCAACGAAACTGAAGGATGGTCATGATTATCCTACTCGTATTTGATTCCTTATGTTCCCTGAATACACATTTATTTATTTGTTACTTCAAGTGAAAGGGAGCAATGAATCATACAGCTAGAGTAGGAACCCAGTCAGATGAAAAACTGCGTACATCTGGCTTGAAATCTCATATTTGTACTCAATTCGCTCATTCATATATGATAACAAAGAATGTGAAACATTCATGAATCGAAAACAAAGTTACCTCTTAATCTTTTTAAACGACCCTTAATATAGTCCATACTATATGACTCATATTTCGTACCATCTACAATTTGAACATAATTGAGTTTAGTTGAAAATGTTAACAAATACATGAGGTGAAACAATGAAATTAGGAGAAGATATTTTATGTTTTATAGTTTATCGTTTACGAATAATTAAGTGAGCACAATTTGTAATAATTTCAACAAAATGGCATGTTCAGAATATTCCTGTTTATTTGAAGAATCACGGAACATTTGCAAGATGTAAACTATACTAGTATTATTATAAATAATTCACACGATGATAAACGTTCGCACATCAATACGATGATCAAAGTATCATTCCAAATGTGATCATCACATAAACGCATTCACTCTTAATTTAAACTGATGCGTTTTGTTGAAACTAAACCTTTTGTCATGTTATATATCTAACTGTACTTGAAAAAATTGAGGTAAACTCAGATGAAAAATCATCAGACTTCAAAAGCTTGCAACAAACCATACATCGGTCAAGTAAAGGTTTTACAACCATTCACTCAACTTGAAGGTCCTGTTAACTTTAAAGAGTTATCTGCCAAGTCAATAGATTTTTTTCAAGAGGAAACTGTATCCCAAACTTCTATTGATGATCGAAAATATCTAGAGGATTCTCAATGTTAACTGAAATACATTGACAAATATTTGATTTCTTTCAACTCAAATATCAACATTTTCATTCAGTAACATTATCAGAGGTTGTCAAAATTCATACACCATGACCATTGACGCATGCGAATAAAGATCTTATAAGTAATATGTACATGAAAAGTTGATGACTTACCAACTTGTACGGAGGCACGTAGAAGCAAAAGTAACACGTTTAAGTGAAATAAAAACAGGTGCTTCATACTTACTATAGCTGTTCTTTAAAATTTCTACTCCTTATATATTGTCACTATTTGTTCAAAAACTATCACTGATAACGATTTGCTTAGTGTAAACAAATATGATAACAAAAATAACTAACTCAGATGTATTTGAAATTTTGTGGAATTCACAGTGTCCTAATGGCGTGATACTGAATAGACTTTCAATCATCATTGAGTTCCAGTCTCTCTAGGTTGTATATACAATTTGAAGAGATTAGATTATTATTTACACTTGCACTTGTGTTGGTCTTATGAACTTGAAATAAATTTGACAAATGAAATAAAATATTAAAATTCTGTTTTGTTAAATATTTTCACGTTAAAAGTTCATCAACAAAATAGATATTATGTAAATACGATATTTACAGTGTAAAACTCTAATTACTACAACAGTTAAAACCACGACCGTTAACTAAACAACCAAAACTGTTTTTCCTTTCGATCCGTTTCAGATATGAATAATTCAGCCCATTATCTTATAGCATAATGATCAGTTCGAATTCTCAAATCGTTACACAAAGAAATTGTGAAACATAGTTTCAAAAACTAATTTGAATTTGTGAATGATGTAAGGAAACTACCGGTCAAAATTAACTTCATGATAATATTAGATGTATTGCATTTATTCAGTGACATTTCTTTATTGGAAACAGCGTATTTTATTTGCAACGAACGAATAGAGTAGGATATAGACAACCTTATTTCTGTATCTGCAATAAAACATTTAATTCCTAGATGTCCAATAAATGCCCACTTTCTATTTAAAAATACATACTATCGACTATTGAATATGGTAGATATTCAGTAACCATTGAGCCCTCTCCTGACACACTGTTTCCCCTCAAAGCTAGAAAGTGGACCAAATTAATATATAATCACCTTCATTGCAAGAGAAAAATAATATGAGGATAATTTGCCTAATATATTTGATAGTATTCATTTATCAGTTAATTCACATTTGAGGAAGAACATATTTATAGCATATCGTTTCTAAGTTTCCAACAAGAATAGTATGTGGAAGATCAGAGAGAGGGATACGTTGGAAATCTGCAGTTGGACAATATGCTCATTTATTTAGTGCTTTAGCAATCGGATATGGAAGAAAATTATTAAAGATTCTGACTCATCGTGCTGGAATGACTTGTTCTGTTGACACCATAATAGATGAATTGAGCAACATTGTAACCTGCCTAATAATAATAATGATAATAATAATAAGAATAGATATCCAAAGAAATTCATCAACAAACACATGAGTCACATGAAAAGAAGACCGAATGTATCTACAGTTTCAAAAAACGTACTACCCAAAAAGTCACAATTCCTAAACTATGCCTTTCAGGAATTCGTAACTCAAAGGATTTTAAGTGAGGAGCAAAAAACACTTCAGCCAACTTGAATGCATTGTTCTACTAGTGCTTGATAATGAAGGCAACCATTGAAGAGAGACTGTCTAGATTCGCCGCAGCCATGTTTAACTGCCAATCCCACCACTCGTGTGGAGCCAGTTATCAAGGGCGTATAATTCGATAAGTTCTTCGTCACTTAGCAGAACATCATTCGTCTTCGTTGAACAAAGGACATAAAATTGATTAAGGGTTCTATCCTCCCTCATTTTGGTGGATACAAGACATTAAGTTTACTTGGATAAAGCTTGTAAGATTATTCACCGTCTTCTATCAAATTTACCACATGATTTGCGAGTCTGTCTGCTGCATATTTTTGAATTTATCCAAATCCTTCTCTGTCTCTTCTAGGACTACTGCTTGTCAAGTGCCCACACAAATGAGGAGAGATTTATATATGTTTGTTAACCACATCCCAAAGAAAACAACCTTGCTAAATGGACGCTAACTAGAATAAACAATTTGAACGATTTAAACTCCGTTCTCCCATCTGTGGGAGCATTTGTGAAGCCTCATAAGGATAACCGATATTCTTCAAAAGTCACGAGGTCGATGCCCTTTCTAACAATCTGACCAACAATCAATATAGGTACACACAATGTCAGAACAATGAGGAAGACTGAGAAGACTATTCAAATGGCAACGGAAATGAGAATATACAAATTAGCAGTTCTCATAATCAGTGAAATCCACTATACCCAGGCTGGACAGAAAACATAACATTCAGGATAGATGCTTCTGTACTGTGATCACGAAGAGGAAAATGCATCACACACTCCGTGAGTCGCTCTGATGCTCCTCAAATAGGCATGAAACGCGCTGATAGAATGGGAATCTCATGGATCCACGATAAACATTAAAGGGACTATCATAATATCATCGAAACACTCTGTAAAAGAAAGAAAAAGGAAAATACAGTGAAAGTCATCCGATGTTATGCAACCACCAATGATAGCAATGACGACGATAAACATCAGTTCCATAAGAGGCTGCAATCGATTAAAATAAAGTGCTAAGGAAACGAACTGACAATCCTCATGGAAGATCTAAACATTAAAGTCGTAATGAACAACAACGGTTTTCGCGATATTGTAAAACGACACAGGAAAACAGCGAATGCAAATCAAGACAAACAAAAAAGCGGCGGCCTATGCAGCAGTAAGCCCATACACATATAAAGGAAAGCAAGATCCTCAAATTTAAAACAGAGAACATCAACACAATCACGCTCGATGGCGAAACTCTGGAAGTGGTGGAATGTTTCTCTTATCTAAGTATCATCATCGATGAACATGAAGGATCTGACGCAGACGTGAAGGTGGGGATTGGCAAATCGAGGACAACATTCCTACGGTTGAAGAACATGTGGAAATCAAAACACCTCTAAACCAATAGCAAAGTCACGATCTTTAATACGAACATCAAAACAATCCTACTGTACAGAGCTGAAACTTTCAGAACTACTACAACCATCATCAGAAAAGTACGAGTATTTATAAACAGTTGTCCACATAAGATACTGAATGTCCGTGGACTGGATACCATTAGCCACAGCCTACTGTGCTAGAGAACAAACCAACTTCCAACTGAGGAGGAAATTAAGAAAAGACGTTGAGAGTGGATAGATCACACATTGAGGGAATCATCAAACTGCATTAAGAGGAAAGTGCTAACTCGGAATCCTGAGGGTAAACATTGATGAAGAATGCCAAAGAACACGTCGCTTTGAGAAATGGAGCAGACATGAAGAGGATGAATAACAAGTAGAAAGAATTGTAATGTCCCAGACACAGTTGGATGGAGAATGTTGGTTGATAGGCTACACTCCTCTATGAGTAGTAACAGGTGTTCGTAAATAATTTATTATAATATTCAGGAACGGTACTACGTTGGAATATGTGATTTATTCTTAATTATACCTAATTTTTGTTCCATATCTCGGTGAGTTCTTATTTTTGTATGGAACTCAATTTTTTTAAAGTCCCTTCATTTCTCAGGCTTCTTTTGACATCAACCCACATTAGGAACAATACACGAAGGAATATATTCGCAATTTCCGCAGTCGCTTGTCCTCTCACATGTGGTTTGACCAGTTAGTTAGTCAAAGATATATATCGATTCTCGACATATCATTATCGCACAGCTGTCAAATGTCCATTTTGTCATTAGTTATAAAGTTTCTAGAAGCTCCTCATTATGAAATAAAGTAATATAGAAACTGCGTTTAATATTTAGTGATGCTGTAATGAAATTTATGTAATGTAGAACTGTAAATAATTTTAAACAAGTAGACACGATTTACAAATGCCTTTTAACTAATTTATATTTGCCTTATTCACTCGTTTACCATAATTGTTACTGATATTATTATGAACATGGATTTGTAAAACTCGACGTGATTACTTTGTAGAATGCGCAAAATTATTAGAGGAGTTTAATGACATGAATAATCAGATCTTATCGAAACATGCTCTACCATCCGAGAAATGATCTGCTTCTCAATATAAGAGGAGAACGTGAACACATGTGACTACACGATATTGAAGTTGCGAATGAAGCACACAATTAAATGCAAAGCATAAACTGTTTCACATAAACATCACATCCCCCCGTCAAAAGATAATTGTGGTGGACTACTCCAGCTGTAAAAATAACTGACACTTTAGTAAGCATTGCAATGGTTAGTAATTTGTCAAGCTCTCATGGGTTTTTCCGGCCTCTGGACAGATTGATCTATTCATTCTTCGCAAGCCACCTATTGACTTTGTTATTTATTTGCCTATCGATCCTGACTGTTTTATATATGATTGTTTATGTGTGCATTTCTCATCTTATTAACACATGTCTGTAAGGTATTGTTGTTCGACTATAAATATCGCTTCACGCTAAACTAAATGGAATTGGTTCACTCGCGTTCTCGACCACGCGTCGTTTAGTTCGGCTTCTCCCTTTCCTCTTCGTTTCGTCTTCCTGATTGTCTGTTCCGGTCGAAGATTGTAGGATATATATGCATTCGAACTTAATTCTCGTATCGGGATTGTTTAACTCAGTTATTCAACAACACGGTGTAAGCAGATACTTATACGCGATGATTGGAGACATGTACGTTTTGTAGACAATCAAAAACAACCAACCTGAAGTCAGATCTCAGGCCACCGTACTGTCATATATTGAGCGAAATATACTACAAAAATTTAATGTCTAGATTTCGGAACTGTTAGTCCCTCGAATTATATCAGCTATGTGTAACAGAATAAATAACATGAGCAACTGATGAGTACTGGTTTATGGGTAAGAGATTCTGGCTTTCAACAATTAGAATACAATCCCGAACACTGTCCTAACTATTTAGGTGGAAGTAGCCACGTAATTTCACTAACTGGTGCGTAAAATGTAGGACTTAAATCCGAGTACACAAAGCGCATTGTCAGTAATCGAGTAACATTTCTAATCATTGTTATCATCATTGATATTATTAATTTAATCAAAGCATTCAAATACACAGTTAAGGTAGCAATGAAACCAAGGTTCAAAATCAACTGTTCATTTTTAGAGAAAAAACGGTCGTATTATAAAGGTTTATACAAAAACTGGTAAAATATCTCAACATATGAAGTAAATGTGACGAATAACGCGTCTGGAAATCATATGCTTCCCTGCAAAGATTACTTACATATGATATTCTGAATGACAGTTGGTAACAGTTTTATGTCAATAACGACAGTGAACATTCAAAATGGAAACTAAAAGCATAATAATATGGAAGTTGTTGTGTTTAGAAAAAAATCTAAGGAGTTTACAAAAAGTGAAATTAACAGTTACAACCGTTGAGCGAGAGCAGTTACAATAACAAATACAGTATATACGATCAGTTAATGTAAATACTCAATACGTATTCAAGCATACTATGCTTTAAGAAATTGTCAGGAATGAAACTTTATTTCGTATTGTTTGTTTGAATCTTCCCATTGATATTGAAGACTGCAATTGATCAGTCCCTTATTGACATGTGTGCATTTTGTGAGGATTGTCTGGATATTGCCTTAAGTCACGAGAATTATAAGCAAAGATGGAAGATAGTTAGCAGTAGAATCCAGGATACACGTTTCGTCAACATCAACTCTGACCTGCAGGCACATCCACCTGGCGAGTCTCGAATAGGACGAAACGCGCGTCCTGGATTCCACCGCTGTGCACCATCCATCATCGCTTAGAAATGAAAATGTTCACCAAATAATAGCGAATAGTATAAATAAACATACACTATATGAAATGAATGAGAAGACAGTAAAAATGACTCAAAGGACTATTGTAACATTAGTGATATTTACACTAATTATCATTATCGTTATAAATATCAGTAGTAGCAGTATTAGTAGCAGTATTAGTTTTATTACCTGTATTGTTGCTATTATAATAATAATAATAATAATTATTATTATTATTATGGCTACTCTATCATCTATAGAGGTATGGTTAGTACCACTACTCGAATAAACTGAACATCATAACTTTCCAATAGTAGACCTGAATAAACCGAAATAAAATCTTTTGAACTGTGCGAGTTTGTATGAAGGTTCAAATAGACCATTACACTAAGTTCTCATTCACGTAGACTCATTATGTCAAGAACCCATGTAAAACTCAAGTCTAGGATATGTTACAAATTGCCTGCAACCATATTAAATTGATTAATTGTATCACTAGAGGTTAGACAACTCCATATTAATTACTAATTATTTTTAAACCTGTAAATAAACACATTGACATACATATATTGTGAGATTAAAATGAATTTGAACCGCTTCTCAATGTTTGAAAACTTATACTCGGGCTGCACGAATAGGCCATTGAATAATTACTTTTTAGTTGATATCACGCACTGGTCATAGTTAGACAACCACCAGACAGCCACTTTGTACTAGTGTAGAGCTCTTCGGAGACATCCATCAATAAAGCCAGCAAGGATAGTACTCAGAACTATCCGGTCATGCAGCAACCACTCAATGCCTTACTAATTTCCAAGCATGTGAAGGAGATAGATTTTATTGAGTTACCAGTCATGCATATAACTCTTGAAACAGCGCCATTTATGGATTCTTTGCCATTTGCAAAATTACCACTGAAAAGGTCTGCTATAGTTTTAAGGTCATTTATAAAACTCTTATTATGCAGGATGCATGGTATATTAAAATTTTGAGTTGATTTTGCACGTTTTTTGAAAAGGAGAATTAGGTTTTGCACTTTTGAGCTAGCACTTAGTGCTAATAGCTCTTCATTAATGGCTTTTAACCTATGTTTCTCTTTAATTTGATTAAAAATTATTGTTATTTGTGTAACTTCCGTGAAGTCGTTAGATTTAAAGTAACGTTTCTGTAGGCGTCTTAGTTTATCATGATATTTAGCTGGTATATATATTTTGTAAGGTTAACTAAACCTGTACTTTTTAATTGGTGCACAGGAATCTAGACAAGAGTTAACAATCTAATGGAATTTCTTGATGACATCTATGAGATTATTACATGAGAAGAATTCATCCCAGTCTGACAGTTTGATCAGTGAGCGCGAGAGGCTCCAGTCTGCATGCTTATAGTCTCTATAATTGCAGGTTCTTTAAATTCGTCGGTTATAAGAGGGATAGATAGGGAGAGCACAAGCTACAATCTTATGATCACTGCTTTCACCTTCGTTGTATACTTGTACAGATAAGGGGATGACATCTCTACCAAATATTAGATCAAGTGCATTATCACCCCTTGTTGAGGTACGAACCCACTGTGATCAGCAGTACAGGTTAGGGATTGACGAAATTTCAACATTGCTTGGCTGACAACTACCTGGGGCCCAGTTAATCCCAGGATAATTTAAATCGCCATTGATAATCTTAGCACTGAAGTTTAGATTAGATGCATGTATAAATTCATTGATAATAAGATCACTCACATTATTCGAACTATCAGTAGCTCTGTATATATATCCTAGGAGCAGACTATGATTCAGGGTGTTGATTTATATGCAGACCGATTCTGGTAAACTATTCAAGACACTTTTCTTCGATAATTTGATGCGATTGCAGAATAATATATAAGAACTCTCGTCTAAATTAGAAAGAATAGTTTCACAGTATTCGAGCGCCGAGTTACAAATATATTATTCCTATTTAATGTCTTATTCAAGACACTGTCTTCAACCTTGTTAGTTTTTAAGGTATCCAATGAAATATAAGACAACCGCCTCCTCGCCTAGTTTCTCTGTCACAGCGATAGAGTCGATAGTTCTGGATGCCTTATTTGGAATAGGATACTGCTGGATAGCACCATGTTTCAGAGATAAGTAGGCTTGGCTAGAAAAGCTAAGGTTCTCATGTCTGAAATTTTGTTTGAAAGTGAACGTAAATTAATAAGTTTAAAAAGGGAGTATGGTGTGTAAAAAAAACCGAGAGCATCCCTATCAATGGTATGAGTTCTAGATATGCCTGTACTACGGTTTAATGTGTTTGCATGACCGTATGGGCTATAGCCTGAGCGAACTGTAGTGCTAGTGGAATAAGGGATTTCTCGAGGCCGAAAAAGAAATCCTTATTTTGATAAGGTGGATTAAATTGTTGAAATTGTCTTGGTGGGCAGTTGAAACAGACGCCTGCAAGTTGAGGTTGCGTTGATGATGCGTAGCCTAGTATTCCATCTTCCCCATTGCGAAAGTGATGAAAAGAATTACATCTTGCAGGTTTAATATTTAAAACATTTGAAGGTAACCATGGGGCACGTTGATTCATTGCCGTCTGTCTAATAGTAAGCTTGCTTACATGATGATTGTAGTGGCAGTCTCGTGTGACTTTTGAACGAATGTGTCCTTATAACCTCCTTTACAATGAATACTGTAAAGCATGGTTTCAGAAAATATATTTTTGTTCGGTGAGGCCATTGAAATATTATTGATATTTGGTGTAGAACCAGAAGGTTTTGTTTTTACTTTCTCCTTGACTGGCATAGACTTTTCAGTTTTAACAGTGTTAACAGCGTTAACAGACTGTCTTGAGAAATGACAAATCGGTAACGACAAAAAACTTTGTATTCACTCAAGCAAGATGTAAACGCACATTAGTGATAATTTTACAAATAAAGCGGATAATTAGAAAGTGAGAAAATGATTACATAATAATGTGCTTGATAATTGAGTTAATTGAAATGGGGTGACGGTGTCTCACGTACTACTCATGAAATTTCACTTGCTTCCAAGTGAATACAAATCAACAATGAAACGGATCATAGGAAAAGATGAAGGAGATTAATAGGACATTTGTGAAATCAGTAATCGCAACGATTTTCAAACAAAATAAACCAAATAATTCACAATGATTATCATCATTTCGAAACGTGACTTCGATAACTTTCAAGCATCATCTAGACTAAACAAAATCATGCATTTAAATTTAACAAAATCATGCAAACTAATCACGTTTATAAAGTGTTATCTGATTCGTGTAATCAATAACGAATGCGTTTAATTATTTATCGCTTCAACTTAAAGGATAACGATCAAACGAGTTCATGAACTGAGTACGACCAAATAATAGTCACTGTATATTATTTAAGTGAAATGTGTAATAGCGAGAACTTTTATTGGATTGTATTCTCGAATTCCTCTTGAAGTTAATCACAAATCAGTTGATATCTTCAATTGCTAATTCGAAACTAATGGACGGACATATAGATTGTGGCTTATAATGGAATTTATGACGTGATTGCCATCCTATTTGTGACTGGTCATCTGGATGTATTTGTGATCCATTGTTGATGTTCACACTGAGATGTCAACGTATATACCGATAGAATTGAATACGATCAACTTTCGCTTAACAGAGACGCATTCATTTATGAATTGCTTGGAAGTTTCTCCTTGTTAATACAAAGACTTCAAATGAAGAGTGTTCGTTTGACATTCCGCTTCCACACACTTGCATCAGTCAAAAGCATCAGGAAATTCATTTTGCACACAATATACAACTGATAATTGCACAGAAGAAATAAGTTGATGAAACGAATTTAATTTACTCACAATTTACACTTATGTGTTTCGACGATTTACTTCATTGGCAATATTTACTAGGAACCGATGTGTCACTGAAATATATGCAAACAAACAGTGAGTAGTTCATTGTAGGATGGAATAAATGATGTAGTTTCACCAACTAGTTTCGCAAAATATCTTTTTGATACATCCAATTGTAAAGTGTGGCTTGTGAATTGTTTAATAGTACACCCGGTTGTTTCGCTTCATGTAGGTTGTTCGGTGAGTGGCTTACCTAGACACTACATGTTTTGCAAATGTACTGTTCAATAAGTCACATTTATTTACTCAAATAAAATTTGGTTGAGTATAACTAACCCAAATGTTTATTGTATTTCTTTACAATGTCGTATTTTCTGAAAACGAGTGTTATTAACCGGGAAGTGTCTGGAAAATATCAAAAGATAATCATATTTTAAAATTGAAAATTTATTCATAACTTCCACTCATATTCTACCATCTACCAACTAATTGACTCTTTAAAACAGATTAAACAGCATTTTAATATGAAAAAAGTTTTCGAAAAGTTGAGAAATATGGGAACGATAATAGTAAGGCTATATGAGCGGACAAATACAAATGAAAGTGATTTGCCCCATCGACCCTTTTTCAAATATAGATAATACAACCAATCGTGCTATAGCGAACTAATCAGTTCCAACTTTCAAACTATTCCTCAAACAAATTGTAAGGCACAAATTGTAAAGTGTCAAGGACTCCTTTGTATTTATGGATAATATAAAGAAACGGTCAGTCAAAATTAACTCCATGATATTTTGAGATGCATTAGCTTCATTCAGTAACATCCGCCTATGAGTAACAGTGTATTTTATTTGCAGTGAGCAAATAGTGAGACATATAGAAACTTCAATTTCCATATCTGAAATGAAAACTTTAACTCTTACATATCCGATAAATGTGCACCTTATATTAAACAATGAATACTGTCGACTATTGAGTGTTGTAGCCATTGTGTCATCATTGAGTCCTCTCCGGGGATACTATTTCCCTTCAAAACTGGAAGGCTAACTAACCTAAAACAACCACTGAAGGAAAACAGCTTTAATTTTTCAATGTAGTATTGAACTTTCATTAAATGATTTTACTAGCTCGTTCGATGTAGGAACTGTTTATTTTTAGAATAATTACTTGGACTAATACAATCCTTCTTTTTCCAATTACACAATATTATTTCGTGATCGATCTGACGTTATATAATTTTTACTTAAACCAACTACTTTACGGATATCAGTTCATCCTTGTATAAAATGCATGCATAGTAAGGTAGATTCATGGGGAAAAATTTACTGATTAGAAAATTCTTCACTCAATTCGTGCCTTTGACTAAGTCTATCATCTGTTCACAAATCTAAATAACTGAGAGCAAATAAGAATACTTTCTCTTATTGTAATCTTTAAAATCATTATACGGTGCGACTAATTAATAGAATGATAAGTCTAACATTTACGGAAATATTGCTCTTCACCTTTCCAAGAGTTTACAGACACACATACAAGGTTTATAATTTGAACATAAATTATCTGATAAACTTAGTCCGTGCAATTTATTAAACCATAAGTCTGTTAGTAACTGTTGCCGAGTTCTTATCGTTTTGGTAAAATTCAGTTGAATAGACATAACAGTTAATTGTTACAAGTAGTTTCATGTGTGCATTACGATAAAAACCTGGGATTCACAATGTTTATAATAATTTAAAGAGTGCTGTATTATAGCTTACCTTCGTCATTTTTTGATGCAGGTAATACACATCTAGGACCTGATAGTACTGTCAAATTAGAAAATTTTATACTAAAGTCCAATATTTTACACATTTTTCCCAAACATTTCTCCCATAAAAGAGATGATCATCAATTAAAGGCAGACTAATTCAAGTGTCTTTCATGTAAATGAAAAAAGAACATGCTTTTTGAGATGAGAACAGGATTCAAGCGTATAATCCTGTTATTACCTACTGAAAAGAAGCTCTGATCATTTCCATAATGCTTCTTATCATTCATAATAAAACGGGAATTATCTGAGCATTCGGTTTTGTAAAATATTCATGTACATGAGCAACTGATAAATTCGCAATAGGTTCAGAGTTTCCATACTGACAATGATTTCACACGTTACCATTATGTTTAATTCTAAAATGCATCATACCACTATCAGCACTATGTTTATCTTGTTTGGATAAAGACGCTTCTCAGCACAATTATCTGTTGGTCCATATATTTCATGCACAGATATTCTGCCTTCTTCGAAACTATAATACCAACAATTGTTTATATTAGCGAAATAATACCGATTTCAGTGCTACTGTTGAGTTCCATTTCGAGGGTAATAAACGGGTTCACACTCTTTTCCATCACTCTGATAAACTATCATGTTATCATTTGGGATAAGTTGACTGTTGATCAGTCGCACTACACAAATTACGTACACATTGTCTGTCATTTGATTAGTATTCGTACTTTAAGTAATGGAACTACTCCTGACTGGAGGTATTACACTCAGATGTTACACAGAACACTAGAAATGGAATATTTTATCAGTACTCATGAAATTATGTGTTCGTAATTTCAAAATTAGGTTTTGGATTTACACGACAAAATCATAGGATTTTCAGTACAATATGTCTATTGATTGTGAACGCTATCCATCGTCGTGTCATCGTTGTTGTCATTATGAATTTCAAACTGGTGAGGAGCGAGTTAATTTCATGACTTATCACCTATATATATTTAGTTACACAACTAACAAAAATGTTGAACTCCTGACAGTCAAATGAAATTCTGTGGAATAAAGTTACAAGAAACATGTCGTCAGGTCATCTTATTTTGAAAACAAAGGAACAATTGAATTGCATAATATTACTGAATAGTTATGAATACTGACTCTTACAGTCAAATATGGAAATGTGAATATTGACGCACTCTTGTAGAGTCGAAGATTTCTGAACATTTATCCCTACATACACCAGAATAAAATAAAAGTAAGACATCATATTAAGTCATGTACAATGTTACATGGATTTCATTCTCCATGAAAATTGTCTTCTGCATCATGATATATCAGACTGAAAATAAATTCCACTCACCATTAATAAGCTTATACGTAGTATGATTAGGGAATTGGTAAACTGAAATATATAACAAACTTTGGTCAAATAATGAACTTCGATAATACAAATTATTCAAGTGGTTCGAATACATACCGTATGAATTGATGTCGGATGTTACGTCATCAAATTCTAAAATATTTTAATGAAAATTAATATCAAAATTATATATGAAAATAGTGCGTTTGTTTCTACTTAAAATATATGTTATAGACAAGTATGAAAATCTACGTTTTGCATATGTTTAAAATATTCATTGTAACTAATAACCAGTGCAGCTGGTTTGTGAACTTCTCAACTTGCTACAATAGATTTTCACCCACTTTCGAAATTTCTGCAAAAGTGTAATCCGGGATACGTCAATGGACCTACTTGGAAGTCCTCAACTAGATGTTCTTTTATTTCGATGCTAACTTTGAGGGAGACAAGTGATTTCAAGCTACCAATTTTTGACGTTATATATTAAGTAATTCTATCTGGTAAAACTTTGACTTGAAGATGAAAGCGAGTCGGAAATTATTGTCATTGAGTGTTTAGAATATTGCATGGTAGTGTTAGTCAGTCATAAAGGGAAGTTCTCATTGATAAACTATATTTTACGAAAAGTATAAGTTGAAAGTGCACACAGGTGTCTCATAACACGTAAATCCTTTGTTTTATCAAAAGTGAAACAAAATATTTTAAAATATTTTCACACACCTTGTCTTAATCCACGCACTGTAAACTGTTTCACTAAAGAATGCAAGCATTTCACATCTAAAATTCATCAATATTATTAAAACAGCAATATTTCATTCACATACATTCCGTGACTGTTTCATTACTTGATAACTCCTGAGCAATCACATCTAAAATTTAATATAAACGATAAATGTATAATTACTACGTTGCATCAATGAGAATTTAGTACACCCTGTACAAACTGTTCCGTTCAGTGTTTTATAAAATACAGATAAAAGTGCTATCTTGTCATGTACATAAATTTATTACCGTCACGCATTAATCGTCAAGCAGAAATCAACACTACATATTACTTAATATCACACAGTAACTTCAACATGTTCCGAATGTTTCACGTTTATTATTCTGAAAGAGGTGATTTGCCTAATTTACACAACATGTGTCCAGATAGTAGTTGCAACCCACTAATAAACTTATACTGCTCATATTATTCACTAGTGTATTCCACGCACATTGCGATATGTGCAGTCAACAAACAACTTCAATACCATGTTTATCAAAATCAGTCTAATAAAATAAACAATCTATACTGAGTAATGCAATATGTTAACAAAATGAATATATTCGTGAATGAATTACCTATTTGTTTAGTTATTTCTGCTTCATATTCGTAAATATCTAATTGATCTTTTTTCAAATAATCTAACAATTGAACACAAGATATAGTTGAAATATATAGAGAGATTACCTAGATGAAAAATGTGCGAATTCGAATAGATAACTGTAGATACATAATGCATAGCAAGAATATCATTCACGGAGAGAAATTTAAATGCAAACAATGAAAACTAGACATTCATTACACACATGTTAATATCATAAAATGTACATTATGTATCAATCAATCTAACTCTCCACCTACCTAAACAACTATCTATGTACAAATCTATCTATCAAATTACCTATCTCTGCCCATTTATCTATATATCTGCCATTTTATCTAGTAGGTTATCTAGCAATCTACAACCATCCATCTGTCTACTGATGCAAACATCTTTCTATCTTTGTATTCGTCTGTGTATCTACCCATTTATTCATTATTACATTTGCTCCTCGATCTGTATATCCATCTCAAATTTCATACTGATATCCGTGTATGAAAATCATTCTTTAATTTTACAATTCACCCCAACTGTCGTCCCATACTTCGAATACCTGGACTATCCGCGCCTTATCATCTTTACATGGTCTTTCTAAAGCCTATGTTTGTTGACTCTGAGTTATAGAAGCATTTAGATTCGGCATTTTATTTGAACTAAGTCAACGAAACTGGAGGATGGTCATGATTATCCTACTCATATTTGATTCCTTATGTTCACTGAATACACATTTATTCATTTGTTACTTCAAGTAAATGGGAGCGATGAATCACACAGCTAGAGTAGGAACCAAGTCAGATGAAAAACTGCGTACATCTGGATTGAAATCTCAAATTTGTACTCAATTCGCTCATTCATATATGATAGCAAAGAATGTGCAACAATGATGGATCGAAAACAAAGTTACCTCTTAATATTTTTAAACGACCCTTAATATCATTCAAACTATATGCCTGTTGTTCTGCACCATCTACAATTTGAGCATAATTGAGTTTAATTGAAAATGCGAACAAATACATGAGGTGAAACAATGAAATTAGGAGAAGTTATTTTATGTTTTACAGTTGTTCATTTACGAATAATTAAGTGAGCACAATTTGTAATAATTTCAATCAAACGACATGTTCAGAATATTCCTGTTTATTCGTATGATCACAGAACATTTGCAAGATGTAAACTGTACTGGTATTATTATAAACAATTCAAAACATGATACGCGTTCGCACACCAATACGTTGATCAAAGTATCATTCCAAATTTAATCATCACAAAAACGCATTCACATGTTAAATAAAATGATTCGTTTTGTTGAAACTAAAACTTTCTCATGTTATAAAACTAACTGTACTTGAAAACTTGAGATCACCTCTGATGACAAGTCATCAGAATTCAAGAGCTTGGAACAACCCATAATCGGTTAGGTGAAGGTTTTACAACCATTCACTCAACTTGAAGGTCCTTTTGCCTAAAAGAGTTATCTGCTACCTTGATAGAATTTTTCAAGAGAAAACTCCTTCAAAACAATTCCATTTACAATGAAAAACATCTGGAAATATCTGAATGTTAACATTAACGAGTACATGATTTCTTTAAACTCAAACATCAACATTTTTATTTAGTTTCACAATTTGAAGTTGTCAAAATTTAAAAAACCATACACATATTCATACACGGATGACGATATTGTAAGCAGTATAATAATGAAACGTTAATGACTTACCAACTTGTACGGAGGCACGTAGAAGCAAAAGTAACACGTTTAAGTGAAATAAAAGCAAGTGCTTCATACTTACTATAGCTGTTCTTTAAAATTTCTACTCCTTATATATTGTCACTATTTGTTCAAAAACTATCACTGATAACGATTTGCTTAGTGTAAACAAATATGATAACAAAAATAACTAACTCAGATGTATTTGAAATTTTGTGGAATTCACAGTGTCCTAATGGCGTGATACTGAATAGACTTTCAATCATCATTGAGTTCCAGTCTCTCTAGGTTGTATATACAATTTGAAGAGATTAGATTATTATTTACACTTGCACTTGTGTTGGTCTTATGAACTTGAAATAAATTTGACAAATGAAATAAAATAATAAAATTCTCCTTCGATAAATATTTTCTTTTTTAAAGTTCATCGACACGATAGACATCATATAAACACAAAGTAGACAATGTAGGAATATCGTTATTACTAAAACGAATACATCGGTCAAGAATGCTTCCCCCTTCAACCCGCTTTAGAAATTATTAATACAACCTATCGTGCTATAGCGAACTAATCAGTTCCAACTTTCAAACTATTCCTCAAACAAATTGTAGAGCACAGTGTCAAGGACTCCTTTGTATTTATGGATAATATAAGAAATCGATCGGTCAAAATTAACTCCATGATATTTTGAGATGCATTAGCTTCATTCAGTAACATTCTCCTATGAGTAACAGTGTATTTTATTTGCAGTGAGCAAATAGTGAGACATATAGAAACTTCAATTTCCATATCTGAAATGAAAACTTTAACTCTTACATATCCGATAAATGTGTACCTTATATTAAACAATGAATACTGTCGACTATTGAGTGTTGTAGCCATTGTGTCACCATTGAGTCCTCTCCTGGCAGACTCTTTCTCTTCAAAACCGGGAAATAAACCAAATAGAGACAAAATCATTCATCTACCTTCTTACCATCGCTATATATTTATTACCTTCAATACTTTAGAAAATAAATGTGGAGGATAAACTGCTTAATGTATTTGATAATATTCATTCATTTATTACTTCACAATTGAGAAAGAACAGATTGATAGCATGTCGTTTCTATATTGATGGCAGCCATATTGTTTGTTTTCTCTTCGATTGTAATGCTTGAGTTGACTGTGATCGTGCATTTTGGTTGTGAATTGGAGCACTTTCCTAGAACTGGAAACACTTTGTGTTATAAAGGATTAAACTATTATCTTTTGAACGGATTTTCACTTGATCTATCTAGAAAGGATAGAATAACACTTATTTTTGGAGCGTTTGGTAATTTTCTTATATTTCTTATCAATTTTTCTATTTATTGTAATTTAGATCGATCACTGTGGGGACAGTTATTGGTTGAACAACTGAGTGGTATTATTTGTTTAGGTAAAATTGTACCTTTGTATTTATGATGAAATTTAGAACCGTTGTTACCCCAATCACCATGTTCTGACTTTGATTGAGACGCGTGTTTCATCCTTTACCAGACAGTTATTCTTCAGCCAAACCTAGTTTGTAGACGCCATAGAAGATGAATTGAGTAACATTGTAACCTGCCTAATAATAATATTAGATATGCAACGAAATCCATCAACAAACACATGAGTCAGATGAAAAGATGACCGAATGTATCCACGGTTTCGAAAAAAGTACTGTTCCTAAAATCACAATTCCTAAACGATGCCCCCGACAAATTTGTAACTGAAAGGATGATAAGTGTGGAATAAAAAACACTTTAGCCAAATTAAATGCAGTGTTCAACTAGCGCTTGATAAGGAAACCGACCATTGAAGAGACATTTCCTACATTCGCCACATCCATGTTCATTCGCCAATTCAACAACTCGTATGGAGCCAGTTATCAAGACCGCATAGTTTCGCAAGTTCTTCATCACGTGGCAGAATATCATCCATCTTGATTGAACAAAAACATATAAATTGATTGAGGGTTCTATTCCCGCTCATTTTGATGGATACGACACATTAGGTTGACTCGGATGAAGCTTTTAAGATTATTCGCCATATTCTATCAAATCAACCACATTAATTGCGATTTTGTGTATTGCATATTGTTGAAGTTTTAGAAATCTTGGCAAATCAAGGACATTCCTACGGTCAAAGAACATATGGAAATCAAAACACCTCTAAACCAATAGCAAAGTCACGATCTTTAATACGAACGTCAAAACAATCCTACTGTACAGAGCTGAAACTTTCAGAACTACTACAACCATCATCAGAAAAGTACGAGTATTTATAAACAGTTGTCCACATAAGATACTGAATGTCCGTGGACTGGATACCATTAGCCACAGCCTACTGTGCTAGAGAACAAACCAACTTCCAACTGAGGAGGAAATTAAGAAAAGACGTTGAGAGTGGATAGATCACACATTGAGGGAATCATCAAACTGCATTAAGAGGAAAGTGCTAACTCGGAATCCTGAGGGTAAACGTTAATGAAGAATGCCAAAGAACACGTCGCTTTGAGAAATGGAGCAGACATGAAGAGGATGAATAACAAGTAGAAAGAATTGTAATGTCCCAGACACAGATGGATGGAGAATGTTAGTTGATGGGCTATACTTCTCCATTGGGAGTAGCAAGTGTGGGTAAATAATTGTTTGTAATATTCGGGAACGGTACCACGTTGGAATATACGATTTTTTCTTAATTATACCTAATTTTTATTCCCATATCTCTGTGAGTTCTTATGCTTGTATCGAACTTAATTGTATTGGCAGTACTTATAAATGTGGACAGCCGAACTGTTTATTTCCAGTAAATGAAGGAATACAGTGTGATGAGTGTTAAACGTGGTTTCAAAAGCTGTGTACCCATTTAAGTCCCACTTCATACAAAAGATGCCCGAAGACCAACTTGCACTGGCTTTGTATGTTTTGTTGTACGAATAAAACGTTACTGGTCCAGGAGGCTATGAGCCTCTTGGCTCTGGCCTGTAAGATGAAATATGATGATTGCTCTGGCAACATGAGTACTGATAGCAAAATATGTGTCAGTGTATTACTTGCTATAAAGAGACGCGTTAAACATCCGACCGTGAAGGACAGAAGAGTGAAATTCCCGCCAAACCTAACGAGGAGTGAGCTGTCACTTGATATTGACATGGATAGTCATTCATCTTTAGTGGAAATAGAAGACCCGGATAAAACTATCACCGTTCCGAATAGTCCCGGAGTGGCTGTCTTCATTGATGAAAAGTGGATGGCATTACGGAGAAAAGTGAAACGAAAAAAGCTATAGGCTGCACCCACTTGTTAGGCAATTCATTTGTGAACTCCCATTCTGTGTCACAAAATACACTACCAAAGTCTAATAGCAAGACAGAACTCTACCCTGACGTGACTGAGGAGAACTTAATCTCATCAAATATTATTGTGAGTAATTTACTAGATTCAAACGATCTTGATCCGCAACTTAGACAAGCGCAAGATTTGGAAAAGATCGAAGAGTTTGTCCGTAGCATCTTGCCAGATAACTCTGACGTAGTTCAGCTCAAAAAATTGATAAGGATATGTGAGAGGACTAAAAACAGTGTTGAACCGTGACCACACAGACGCCTTAAGGTAATAACAGGGTCAAAAAAGCAACGTGATCTACTGTTAGGTAACGCTCAAGGTCAAAACAATATCGACATTCTAGTAAGATCGGATATGTTGCTAGAAAATAGAACAAAAAAGAATTCGACACCAGCTGAACTAGAAACCCATGCTAAAGAAAATCTCAGCCTAGTGGATTTTTGAATAGTCCTGTCTTGCAAGCAAATGATACCAAGGCCTGTATGGGTAGGTCGTTTTCCTCAGGAGTTTTTGTATGCAGATACTCGTAGTCTACGAAATAAATTCTATGAACTAGTAGCATTAGTAGACAAATTAAGGCCATTCATTATAGCTGTGACGGAATATTGGTTAGTTCATCACTTCGACGTTACTCCAGAAATATCCGAATACCACTACCTAAGAATCGATAAACATAAATGTAGGAAAGGGGGTGGCGTCCCTTTCTACATAGGCAATAATATAAATATCCGCTCCTCTGTCTGCGAATCCCATGATAATGGAACTTGTAAATTCAGTAGTTGTTAGCTAACTATCCGATGTTGTACACTTATACTTGGCGTTATCTGTTTCAGCTCAATCTGTTTAGCTGATGACTTAATTTAAGAGCATATTCAGATATGAAAAGCAAACAATAGATTCTTCGTATTAGGAGACTTTAAAGCACTTGATATTAATCGGGGTGAGACGACCTCAGAAGGATCTATAAACTCCTTTGATAGAAGGTTCCTGATAGTTGCAATGAAGTGGTGGTATTGAGCTGTAACAACACAGTCCTCAAAGTGGAACACGAGACAACTGGGAAAGTAGACATTCAACATTTAACGGGGAGAAAAACCCGAAATTGAAGTAGGCAGGAAGGATCAATTCAGTGGATTTGGTGCAGTTGACCGGATGGCACGGCCCAGCCTTTCAGGTGTGATCATTCTTGTGTAACTCGTTTATTCATATCGAATATATTGTTCTGCCTCTAGTCCAAATGTGTTTCTCATCATGTTTCGGTGACTATTATGACGCGATGAGTCAGTGTAGACAATGATGTGACTTCCACGTAAGATCTTATATGTTAGGTAGTCACATCATGATATATCTACAATTTTAGGATTGGATCTATTTTTAGAGCAGTACTGATAACGAAGTAGACCATAATTCTAGCTCTTTCTGTAGCTCATCTAGAGATACTGCTGGTCTAAGGCCCTGGCAAAGGAGGGATGTTGAGCATGGTGTCGGCAATCCAATCCCGTATAACACAAAATCTTGTTAAATATACACCAACCAAAATAAACAATTTGGGCCATGTAGACTCTGTCCTCAGAGTTGGAGGAAGAATAATAGCGCCTCAGAATGGAAGCCGAAATTCTTCAGAATTTACGAGACCGATGCTCTTTTTAACAACCAGTGCAACACCTTTAATAATTATATAAAAATAATATATTCTGAAAATAATAATTACAGAATTCACACCAGTTTACAGGCATGATCAATTTAATATAAATAGTAACATTAAATGTGGAGAACAAACATGTGACATAAGTTTGTTTTATGTTTGCTGGTTCAGTAATTGTCAAGTAGTTTATTTATGACATGTATCACGGCAATCCAATGCACCAACAGGGAACTTTTAGTTGTTTCGTAAGTGGATAGCCTGATGATTTATGATGTTCTTTAAGGTTATTTCCAGTGCCAGGACGAATTATTGATAAATATCTACAACTAGGGAAAGTAAGATTAGAGCAGAGAGCATGGAACAACAAAACAATGACTACCAAAATATGTCTGTCAAGTTTACCACTGTTCATGTTAGATATTATTCAAACGAGTTAGAGTTGCTAGGGTCAGTATTAATGTAAAGTGTCAGCAAGTAAGTAGCTAAACATATAAAGTTCCGATAATCTCGCTTGTGGAGTAAGATACACTTACAGAGCATTTAATGCATTTTCAGAGAAGCAGTATGCATCAATAGAGCGAACAAATAATGGGAGAGATTTTATCGTACGGACAGATTGTGAGGGATTGTTCCAGAGTCTAGAAAATATACAGGTAAAGTAATTCATATAGAGAGATGATTTAGAATATGTTTGTTGGGCTAGTGACAAGCAGTAATGAATGTCGTAATGTGAAGTTTCTGCATATTGAATTGCTAGGTTGGATGTAAAGGATAGTTTGTTAAGTATTTTGAAGATAAGATTTAGTTTGAGTCTCCTCTTCCATAAAGGATCAAGCCCGAGTTTACTACACCTAGAATTATATGTCAATGTACAATCAGTTCCAAGAGTACGAAGTGTAAATCGTCTCTGTATAGATTACAGCCCTAATTTATCCTTTATGCGCACGCCACTAAGAATAATCGCGCAGTATTCAAGGAGTGGTCGAACACAAACTTTGTAAATTAAAATACGTGATTCATTGTCATAAAGGTTCCGAAGTATGTAACCTATAAGACATGGAGACTTGCAAGTTTGTTTCATTATCTGTTTCGTAAACGACAAGTAGTTAATAAAAACTAAAAAAAGCAAAGGGCCTAAGACACTACCCTGAATTACCCCACTTCTAACAGGGACGGCATTCGACAACGAAGAGTTGATTTTAACTATTTGATGTCGACTGCTGAGGAAGGAATCTAACCAGCCTAGCAAAGGTTTTTGAACCCCATAAGATGCAAGTTTACTTATGAGAAGTTTGTGGTTGGCCATTTCGAAGGCCTTAGAAATGTCCAGGTATAGCACTAATACTATTTATCTTCGGCTGAGAAGGGAATAGACTAAACTGAAGAAGTCAAAGTGACATGTCATGCAAGATTGATTTTTAAGAAATCCATGTTGCGAATCATCAATAAATTATTCAGTCAATAAACAGTTGGATATTTCGTCACTAATAATTTTTTCCATAATCCTAGAGATAACTGAAGTAGTATTTATCGGCCGATAATTGTTCATGTCAGTCTTATCTCCAGATTTGTAACGTGATATGATGTACGCGGTTTTCCGACAGTCAGGGTAAGAACCTGATATATGGAGAGAGTAAACAGCTTAAGGGGAAGAAGTGGGATATCTCGAACAACATACTTGTAGATAAATGATGAAATCCCGTCTGCGCCGTGACCTCTCGAAGCCTTAAAGGTATTTAAAGACTTAGTAATTATCAAGCATGTGAAGGAGATAGATTTTGTTGATTTACTAGTCACGCATATGGCTCTTGAAACAGAGCCATTTCTGGATTCTTTGTCATTTGCAAAATTACTACTGAAAAGGACTGCTATAGCTTTAATTTGGTCAAAAATTATTGTTATTTGTGTAACTTCGGTGAAGTCGTTAGATTTAAAATAACGTGTCTGTAGGCGTCTTAGTTTATTGCGAAATTTAGCTGGTATATATAATTCGTAAGGTTTACTAAACCTGTACGTTTCAATTGGTGCACAGGAATCTAGACAAGAGTCAACAATCAAATAGAATATGTTGATGGCATCTATGAGACTATTACATGAGATTTCATCCCAGTCTGAGAGTTTGATCAGTGAGCGCAAGAGGCCCCAGTCTGCATGCTTATAGTCTCTATAATTGCAGGTTCTTTGAATTGGTCGGTTATAAGAGGGATAGATAGGGAAAGCTTAATATCAGCACCTTCTGTTGATACATTCAAAACGAGGTTGGACCTCCACAGTGTAGCAAACTGCAAAGATTATTATAGATCAGTAGATCTTTTTTCCTTATTATTGAAGACTGAAGAAGATTGAAGAAATGAGGTATCGGAAATGTACTGCCTAAAGAGGTTTCAGGGGTAAATATCACGAAAGTAATAAGACTCGGCAAATGAGTTGACGGCGAGACCCAACAAAGAAGAATCTTGAAGTTAGTACTCAGGAATTTCGGAAAGAAGGATGTAATATTGAATAACGCACACAGAACTCTTGATTCAAATATTCGTATTCGAGCAGATTAGTCGCTTTAGGATCGAATAAAGTGGAAGAATGCTCTTACAAAGTTTAGATCTCGGAAGCTTAATGGCGAAACGAACCTTATGATTGAGGGTTTTGAGGTAGTCAGGTCTCGGAAGCGTGGGCTTCCAAGACCTGTATGGGTAGAACGTATGATTCCCAAAACATCTTAAATTGCGCTACACGAATGCTCGTAGTCTTACAAATAAAATGTCCGAGCTAAGTTTTTTGGTGGATGAATTAAGTCCCGATATTATTGTTGTCACAGAAACTTGGCTCACCGTAGATATAGATCATTGCAGGCTACATTTATATTAGACGTGATAGAGTTATAAGTCTCGAGGGAGGAGGCATGATGTTATATGTCCGGGATAACTTTCGCATACAATCAATCATATCGGAGGCGCATGTTAGTTGTACATGTGAGATAGCATGTCGCACAATTAAGTCTAGAAAAGAGTTGATGACTATAGGAGGAATATATCGTAGTCTTTGTCGTCTTGCTGACCGCATCTGTTCTTCGAGCAAGGCAGAATGTTGTCTCATCACTGGAGACTTTAACGCACCACATATCAACTGGATAGAGCTCACAGCTTCAGGTGGGGGTTTCAGTAGCGACCTATTATCAACAATTATTCTGTGTGCACTTGTACAATGTATAGTAGAACCGACACATATTGTTTTGGAAGATGATCCGTCATTGATAGACCTTGTCCTCACACACCACTGTGAAGATGCTGTCGACATATCAGCACCTTCCTCCACCAGTGAATAGTGATCATATTGTACTTCATTTTAAATTACGAGCACATGGTATACAATTTGCACCTGCTCTACATCGCCTCTATATCTGGAGAGCTAATATTCCGGCAATCAGAGACTCTGCTATCTCGATTGACTGGTCGGTCGACAGATTGATCGATGACGAATGGAATAAGTTTGAGGCTACATCCGATTCCGTAACACAACCGTTTATCCCATGGTCAACACGTAAGCTGTCACATCGCCCTCCATGAATTAATAAGGAAACCCGGAAGTTGTTGAAACGTGGGTAACACTTATGGGACTTATTCTTGTCAACAGGACAGGCATCACTTCAGTGCAAATATTAAAAATCCGGAATACATGTGCAAAGACCATAGCTAAATCTTGTACCACTTACGAACGACAATTGGCATATGATAGTTGTGTTTGTCAGAAGCGATTGTTTTCGTACGTTAAACGGCGAACAAAACGTGGTGATGGTATTCCCGCCTTACTATTACACGAAAATTCAGATATACTAGCGGAATCAGGTTTAGAAAAACCTGAGACATTTTCAAACTACTTTAGTGAAGTCTGCTGTACGTGTAGTGTTACAAATACTTGTCCCAATCACACCGAGATACCAGCCATAGGATCTGTACATGTGACTGAGGAAACTTTTCTTCCATCAATAACTAACCTCAAATTTTTTAAGAAACCGGGCCCCGACGGATTGCATCCACGTTTGCTGTCATCGCTCGCGGATATCATTTTAAGACCGCTCGCGACGCACTTCAACATATCCGTTTCACTCGCTCAACTCGCTAGAGATTGAAAAGATGCTATAGTCAGTCCTATATTTAAGGATGGACGGAAAGGGATCGTATCTAACTACCGGCCTGTCAGCCTATCCAGCATAGTCGTTAATTTACTTGAAAAGATAATTCGGGTTAAGCTAGTAAATCACATGGATTCATACGATCTGTTAACTCCTGAGCAACATGGGTTTCATAACGGGCGTTCATGCCTGACTAACTTATTGCGAGAGAGGATTGGACAGCAACCCTAGATAACGACCTGTCTGTGGATGATATTCACAGATTTTTGCAAAATGTTTGACAACCTTTCACACTTAGGTCTTATGCAGAAGCTCTTCAGCTATGGAATAACTTGTACTGTACAGGAATGGATGGAAAACTTCTTACGTGAGTGCAGATAGAGAGTGAAGGTCAATGGATCGCTACCCGAGTGGAAGCCGGTCAAAAGTGATGTACTTCAAGACACCATCTTAAACCCTCTACTTTTCCTCCTCTATATTGATGAATTACCGCTATTTCTTAAGTCGTCAACACTATTATTCGCTGATGATGTTAAAATCTAGAGAATAATAAGAAGTGAGGCTGATCGTTTTTATCTCCAAGCTAAGACGAATTAGTTAGATGGGCTCCTGGTTGGGGTTTGGAAGTAAATTCTGAGAAGAGCGTGCTCATGCACATCGGACACGGTAGTAGTTAAGATTGTACCACTGATGGTTCATCTCTTCCACTCATTCAAGAACAAAAAGACGTAGGAGTAATAATAAGTCAAGACATGAAAACAACTACGCACTGCAACGCAGCTGCTTGCAGAGGTTATCGTTCGTTATAGTCACTTCGCCGAGCATTCAGATACTTTGACGAGGAGATGTTTCGGATTTTATATCTCACCTAAGTAAGAGCACACTTACAGTACTAACTCACTTGAGCGTGCCCAGTGTGAGGGGACGAAATTGGTAAAGGGGCTGTAGTGACCGACTTTTATGACGAAAACGCGATTGGTATGATGGAAACAATTATTATTATAACCAATTGTACCAGCGATTGTTTTACTGTTTTTGTTTGTTCAACTGTACCAAAAGCACTTTTCGTTCCGTCGTCCACCTTGCTTGTACGAACGAGCTTAAGCTCCACCGTTTTGCCTGTAATTTTTGGCACGCCTCGGTATTCTTTCGATACCACGAGATCGCCGACAAATATATCTTATCTGGACCATTAACAGCCTTCTGGTGTTTGGCCTGTCGAGGTATCCAAGTCCATATCTGGCACGTGATCTTATTGTAGTGGTGATCGTAGTCAGTCGCGGCTCGACACCCATCGACAGGTCTTTCTAAACTCTCTTATGATGAGTGTTTAAAAGGTCTAAACGTTTTCCCCTCATTGTATCATAGGATGCCAGGTGACCTTCTACTGGCATTTTGTATCTTTACTGATGATTCGGATGTCAATATGTCTTATCTTTTCGCTCCCTCCAGCACCGACAATCTCCAAGGTAATAGCAAAAAGGTTCACAAACCGCGATCTAATAAACTCAAAGTGGGGTCCCGTTTTTCTTATTGAGTGGTCGGTAACTGGAAGGTTTTTTCCAAATAAGTGGTATCACCCCAACTGGAAGCCAGTCTGTCGGGATTAACACAGGTTCACCAACCTACTATCCTTATTACTGAAGATTGAAGACATATAAGGCACCAAGGCAAGAATAAATAAAAGGATCACAATGTCGAGATACCGTTTGTCTAAAAACAATGCATATTCACCACGGCCACTCTAACATCTCATTCTTCTGTTATTATGTAAATTGAAGCGACATGAGTTACCGCGTAACATATTCGATACGGAACTTACAAACTGACGCGGGTCATTACATGTGGACGTTACTCCGCGTTTCAGGTGAGCTGTCGTATTATGTTTGAAACTCTCGGAGTATGCCGATTAAAGTGAAAAATATTGTCTTCAACACTGAAAAAGGCGAAACAATTTTGTTTTATGCTTGCAATTGCACTAAGCATGTCACTGGTTTAGTGATGAAGTTAAGTTGTAGTGATTGGTTTTTAATGTGACTTAACTCCACGACCAAGCCAAATTTTCCACAAGACTTTATGCCTAGAAATGTTCCATTATGCGCACGAGTGATTATTTGTCATCCATCAGTCACTCTGGCAATCAATAAACACTGCACAGTTATTAGATCTGATAAGATGGAATTGTTTGGTTTGCTTTCCTTTACCGGAAAAACTCAACAGTTTTCATTGGCGAGAGATTTCCCTCTTCTATAACTCCAAAGTAATCGATAAGAAGGTGAAAATATGTCTATCTAGGTATTGCGTGAGCTATCTAACATTTTTACACACTGGTATATTTTTTTAATGTTATGACCTCCGCACATTAACATTCACTTTTGTCTATTTAAAGTGAATAAACACTCAACCTTCAAATCTTGGATTTCACGTTGGCACCCTGAAAACCCACATTTTTGGCAGTCTAGTAGCATTACGTTTCTTCACAATCTCCTAGTTGAGTCCATTGACTAATACTTTATTGCTTGATTGCACCTATGAAGCAGGCTTGACTAATAATTATAAACGACCTTTGAACGAGTCCTAAGTAACCTTGATAAATATTAGTCAATCGGGAAACAGTATAGAGTAAGAATATTAAAGTGTGCACACTTCTTTTACATGGTCCAAAAACTTGTCAAGGTTAGGAAGAGGTTCATAGGTCCTAAAATCGCAACGCATACGGTAGAGGAACTCATCCATGTGGCTCCATAATATTTGGCCTCTGAGGCCTTGGCAAGGTCTCAAAAGCTCTCTCAGCCTCGACCACATAGCTTCAATATTCTTTGTGTGTATTCCGGTTGTGTAAGCTTATCATTTATTATAATTTGCCTTAGTTTCAAACTGGATCAAGCGAGGGAAGTTCCTATTCTAGCAGACGTCTTCCTCCAACATATATTACATTGAAGGAAAACATCACAGTAGTCTGCATAAGGTCTACAGGTCATCTGATTACCTCAATTACAAACAAAGGAACTTCTTAGTAGTCCCATTTATTGTAGCCGCTTAATTGTCACGTCTTCTCTAAAATCCTCTGTGAACCGACCGAGCATGAGCATCAGGTACTGAAATTGGCGCCGTGGCCTTGAAATCCTTCAAACGCTTCTGACTGGCTCGTCCATAAATTATAGTTTCGCCGTCCATCCTGTAAAATGATCATACTTTAAAATTCATCTATGTTCATTGCTAAGGATATTTGCGATTTATGACGTATTAGTAACAGTCTGCCTAGTCGCGTTAACCAGACTGTTTGCAACCAGGCTGACTAAACTTAGGATCTTTTTTATCACTGTACCACATGTTTACTCATCTTTTATAAGTCTCTGTTCAGTTTGGCACTAAGAATAGTATTTCTATGCTGCAACGCCATGCAACTCAGTTCTTTTCACGTCCCAACCATTCACTAACGTGATGATATTATGTGCACCGTTTCTTTTCGCCAAATAGGAACTGGTTTCAACGTACCACGTAAAATTTGGTTATATGAAACTTTAAAGTAAACTCCAAAAATGAAATGTACTCATTCACATAAACTAATTTTGTTCCCTTAGCAACTATTTTAAATAAGTGGACTAATGAACATACCTTCAAAGGATTCACTCCATAATTATTTTGGTAGATATGACAGAGGACTTGCTACTTAGTTACATATATTTTATTTAGCTGAATTTTTTAAAATGTCATTTGTTTTTTTAGAAATCAATGGGATGATCAAATGTATTTGTCCATGCTTCATGCAAATAAGTCGATAGGTAATACTGATATAGGTTTGCAGTAGAATTGAGGGACAGATGCCTTAGAAATATTACTCGCATCTGCTGGGATCACCGGGTAAGTAATAGTGAGGTTCGACGCAGGGTATTAGGAAATGATGGTAAATCAGTTGATGAGGTGATGAATCTTCATCGACTGAGATGGTTGGGCCACGTGTTACGTATGCCTGAACACCGATTACCACGAGGCGCTATGCTGACTAGTGTAGGGGATGGTTGGAAGAGAGTTAGGGGCGGTCAAACCAAAACATGGCATCAGCGTTTGAAGTCACTAACTTCTAGCCTGAGCCATGTTGGCAGATGCAGACTACCTGGTTGGGGTCCGCGTGACTATCGTAACCAATGGTTGGAGACTCTAGGTGACATGGCTCAGAATCGATCACAATGGCGTAGGTGTATACACTCTTTATCTTCCCTTAAACCTTGAGATTAAAATTGCTTCATAACGTTCTTCCTTCCTTTACTATATCCTTATATACAACCTATCTTTTATATACTACCACCACTAAATTAACTATTTCTATGAATCCGGTGTTCATCTTGCTGTGCTAACGAGATATGGCAACTTGGATCGATGCATATATGTGCCTGGTCCTACGTTGTAGCTGATTGACTGAGGGACAAAAAATATTCAATCGTGATGTTAAAACCATATCTAGGTACTTCTAAAGTATCTACTGTATTAGGAAATAAGAGATTCGGTTTGTAATTTAGTGGCTATGGTGTTCGCCCATCCTTTCGACCATTAACTACAGTCTCCTACTTTACTCTTAACACTACTGATACTATCATCTCATTCAATGTGTAGGCCTCAACTTATTACATAGAAAATACATTATTGCTAAGTTGTTAACTTATGGGCTTCAAAAGTCAGACTTCTCCGGTTCTTCGATAAGTGTTTTCTATAAAATCTTGGATAGTTTCAAAGTTTTAAGTGTTTGAGAACTGGGTGGATCATTCTCAGCTCTTGGGGTAGTTTTGTACTAGTTAGAGAAGTATCTTCTAATTTTCTGATACTGTCGACAAAAAATTGGGCCTAATAATCAAGTTTTCATTCATTTGCGGAGTGTGCTAACTTCGAAATTGATACTCTTCGGTCCTTTATGACATCTGCCCCCAAATGCCCTGGTACGGCCGAGAGTGGGGAGAGTCCGCTCTTCCTCTCGAAATGCTCTCATGGCCAGCGAATATATAGCCTCTGCCAGGGAAGTCCTACTCACTGCCTTCTCGTGACACAGGTGTTGTTTACGAAATTGAGAGGACGAAAAGCGAATGTCCGGCGCTTTAACCGGGTTGGTGGACAAGGCGAGTCCACCTAGGGGAGTTGGAAAACCCTAACTCCAAACCAATGGTGCACATGGGCTCCAGTATCCTGAGGGAACAAATGGCGTACGAATCAATCGTTGATCACCGGCTACCATGGGACTGCATCTCCTCACGATGCTCCACTGCCTTGTGGATCAGACCTTTAGGTCAAAGGCTCTGGCTGTGGCCCCCTAAGAAAACCACCTGCTTCAGTCTGGGCACCTGAGCAGTATCACAACCCTCACACAAATCAAATGAGATTTGTGAGGCGCATATGTATCTGGTGCTTCCTTGTACCAATATTTATGTGTTTAAATAAAATAAAATAATAAATTTATGACATCTAGTCATTTTTATTTATAATTATTGGTTATCAAACCAAGACACAGCATCGGTCCATGAAAACGCTGACTGTTTGAGTTAGTTGTGTTTTTATTTATTTATTTAAACACATAAATATTGGTACAAGGAAGCACCAGATACATATGCGCCATACAAATCTCATTCTATTTGCTTGAGGGCTGTGATACTGCCCAGGTGCCCGAACTGAAGCAGGTGGTTTTCTTAGGGGGCCACACCCAGAGCCTTTGACCTAAAGGTCTGATCCACAAGGCAGTGGAGCATCGTGAGGAGATGCAGTCCCATGGTAGCCGGTGATCAACGATTGATTCGTACGCCATTTGTTCCCTCAGGATACTGGAGCCCATGTGCACCATTGGTTTGGAGTTAGGGTTTTCCAACTCCCCTAGGTGGACTCGCCTTGTCCACCAACTCGGTTAAAGCGCCGGACATTCGCTTTTCGTCCTCTCAATTTCGTAAACAACACCTGTGTCACGAGAAGGCAGTGAGTAGGACTTCCCTGGCAGAGGCTATATATTCGCTGGCCATGAGAGCATTTCGAGAGGAAGAGCGGACTCTCTCCACTGTCGGCCCTACCAGGGCATTTGGGGGCACAGACTGTCTATCCAGGTCTACACGACTAGTTTAGCCAATGCTTAGAAATTTTAGGTGGGACGGCCCAAAATTATTAACAATGATCGCATGTTCGGGATGCGATTCTCCCCCTCGAAATGAAAAATTCTACTTCAGGATTGGGTTGCATCGGCACCTGAACGAATGATAAGGAGTGAAGTAGTTGAGCGTGTCGACTGCTTCACTTATCTTGGGAGTCTTATCAGCCCTTGTGGTCTGGTGTGCGACAAAATCTGTGCTAATGGGGTATGAAAATTTGAAACAATGTATACATCCATTCATAAAATTTTCCTCTTCCAGTCCCACGTATTTTGTCTTCACATTTACAATAAAAATTTAGTATGAGAGGCACAACAAGTGCATCACATGGTTTCACAGTGTTGTGACGAAAATTGAGAAACAATGGTCTAACGTGATAAAGGAAAGGCTAAAGTTCCTTCGAAGTTCGTTTTTAAATCTTAGGTTTTTCATATCATGAATAATATCATCCGTCACTCTTTACTAATGTGTATAATTTCTAAAACACACCATCGTAAGGAATAAAGGGTCTGGGACAAATGTGTATCCCTCTAGGTTGTCTCAACTTACACTACACAAAGGGAAAAGAAATCAAGACAAAAAGCGAGAAAGTGAGAACAATAATTGATGTTGCAGCGGAAGATTGAATACAAAAAAATATAGTTCCTAGAAGTAAATGGGATTAAAGAATGAGTATGATATGGGCCAGCGTGAAATTTTTTAAACATGCGAATATCCAGGTTATTTCCAATTCACCACTTGAAGTCTGTGGAGATATAAACCAATTTTGTAATGACAATTTTTGTGGAGCAGTGGTTTCACTTTCACTCACTGGACTCCTACTTCGATGTAAGCTGCCGGGCAGTGTGGCTACTTCTTATTATTCAAGCAGGTAAATATTGGTACGATCGGGCGCCAAACATATATGCTCCACACTTAATTATTCGATTTGTGTGTGGGCTGAGATACTGTCCTGGCGCCCAAACCGAATAAGGTGGCTTTCTGAGGGAGCCACTCCTCAAGCTTTTGACGTAGAAGTCTGATCCGTAAGGCAGTGGAGCAACGTTAGGAGATGCAGTCTCATGGAAGCCGGTGACTAACATTAGGTTTATACACCATTTTTCCCTCAGAATCGTGGGGCTCATGTACAACATTTGTTTGGAATCAGGGTTTTCCAACTCCCCTAGGTAGATTCTCTGTACCCATTAACCCCATTAAAGCCCTGAACATCCGCTTTTCGTCCTCTTAATAGTATAAATAACCTGCAGTCCAAGGTAGTGAGTAAGCTTTCCCTGGTAGTTTATTTTATTTTATTTAAACACATAAATATTGGTACAAGGAAGCACCAGATACATATGTGCCTCACAAATCTCATTCGATTTGTGTGAGTGCTGTGATACTGCTCAGGTGCCCAAACTGAAGCAGGTGGTTTTCTTAGGGGGCCACAGCCAGAGCCTTTGACCTAAAGGTCTGATCCACAAGGCAGTGGAGCATCGTGAGGAGATGCAGTCCCATGGTAGCCGGTGATCAACGATTGATTCGTACGCCATTTGTTCCCTCAGGATACTGGAGCCCATGTGCACCATTGGTTTGGAGTTAGGGTTTTCCAACTCCCCTAGGTGGACTCGCCTTGTCCACCAACTCGGTTAAAGCGCCGGACATTCGCTTTTCATCCTCTCACTTTTGTGAACAACACCTGTGTCACGAGAAGGCAGTGAGTAGGACTGGTAGTGGCTATATACGTGTGGTTATGTGAGAGGATTTTGAGAGGGAGAACGGACTCTTCCCACCTTCGACCGTATCTGGGTATTTGGTGGCAGCGTGATTAGCCTTATCACCAAAAGTTGTAGCTCATAGCCGTGTACATTAATCTGTACTCGCTAAGTGGATTGAATCAACATTGATGTTCTGTACAAGTACGTTGCAGTTGCATAATAAAAGGAATATATTATACTCACGTATTAGCCTATATTTTTATATACAATAATATGATAGTCAATCAAAGCCGTTTTTCAAGTAACTTATATGTTATCACTGCTCACTTTAGAAGTTAAGTAGATATCATTGAGGAGAACGTTAACACGAACTGGCGAAAAAGAGCAAACCTACCTAGTCTCTTTGCTGGTTTAAGCAATTACAACAGGTGGCTAAGACAGTATTCACTTCCCATATTTCTGTTAGTGACGTAACTACTCCTACAGTATTTCATACAGAAATCCAAAAGATTCTCATGACTGTAAAACCTTCCATTCATCCATCCAATTTTGTGCTTATATATGCCATTGAACTATATTTTTAGAGTGAAAAACCTGTAAATCTTATTGTCTTAAGAATAAAGAGCTATATTGGGTCTTAAAACGTTTATTTATTTAAAAAATAGGTATGGCGTTTTATTTGACAGATTTCGAACGTTCCACAAAGTTTTTACTCATTCTTATCCTATTACGTACACCTCAGTCATCTTATGCTCAAATTGATGGAATCTACTGTGGTGAAGAAACCTGTTATGATGGTAAGTTTCGGAATTAGTATATTACTATATAACGTCTTAAAGAGTTTTAAAAATCGAGTGGTTGGAGTGAGGATATTCTGTCTAAGAAGTGTTTGTTGATAAGCTCAAATGCTACTAGTATACCACACTGATGTACTAATAGTCAGTCAGTCAGCTACAACGTAGGACCAGGCACATATATGCGTCGGTCCAAGTTGCTATACCTCATTAGCACAACAAAATTAACACCGAATTCATAAAAGTAGTTAGTTTAATGGTGGTAATATATAAAATAAAGATTTTATTTAGGGATATAGTACAATTTTAATCTCAGTTTACGGGAGAAAGTGTATACACCTACGCCATTGTGATCGATTCTGAGCCATGTTACATAGAGTTTCCAACAATTGGTTATGATAGTCACGCGGACCCCAACCAAGCAGTCTGCATCTATCAACATGGCTCAGACTAGTAGAGGTTAGTGACTTTAAGCACTGGTGCTATGACTTGGTGTGGCCGCTCTTAACCCTGTTCCAACCATCTCCAATACTAGTCAACATTGTGCGCTGTTTTATTTATTTATTTATTTGTACACATAAATATTGGTACAAGGAAGCACCAGATACATATGCGTCACACAAATCTTATTTGATTTGTGTGAGTGCTGTGATACTGCCCAGGTGCCCAAACTGAAGCAGATGGTTTTCATAAGGGGCCACAGCCAGAGCCTTTGACCTAAAGGTCTGATCCACAAGGCAGTGGAGCGTCGTGAGGAGATGCAGTCCCATGGTAGCCGGTGATCAACGATTGATTCATACGCCATTCGTTCCATCAGGATCCTGAAGCCCATGTGCACCATTGGTTTGGAGTTAGGGTTTTCCAACTCCCCTAGGTGGATTTCCGTGTCCACCAGCGCCGGAAATTCGCTTTTCGTCCTCTCAATTTCGTAAACAACACCTGTGTCACGAGAAGGCAGTGAGTAGGACTTCCATGGTAGGGGCTGTATACGCGTGGCCATGAGAGAGCATTTCGAGAGGGAGAGCGGACTCTCGCTCTCAGCCGTACCAGGGCATTTTGGGGGCTGTGGTCATCGGTATTCAGGCATACGCGACACGTGGCCCAACCATCTCAGTTGATGAAGATTCACAACATCATCAACTGGTTTACCATCATTCCCTAATACCTTGTGTCTAACCTCACTATTACTTACCCAGTGATCTCAGCAGTTTTCAATATTTCTAAGGCATCTGTGGTCAAATACCAGTAACTTGCGAGTATCTTCTACTCTTGATGACCACGTTTCGCAGCCTTAAAGTAGAACAGAGCGAACTGCTGTACAGTATACTCGTCCCTTAATTGATAGACGGATATTTCGCCCTCGCTATAGGTAACGTAAGTTGGCAAAAGCCAAACGCGCTTTTTGAATCCTTGTTGAGATTCCATCAAACACCAACCCATTAGGTCTGATCAGACTTCGATACGTCCGACTACTTTACTCCCTATCCTTAGTTCAGGTGTTGACGCAGGCTAGTCCTGAAGCAACAATATATGTTTAGAGAAGGAGAAACCAATTCCAAACATCCTTTCATTGTTACTCAGTGCTACCAAAATACTGCATTTTATCAGCGTCTTCACCAAACAGGACTATATCATCTGCGTATTCTAAGTTCATAAGTGGACCTCCTGGTAGGAGATCAATTCCTGAAAGTTCAGTAGACGAGAGCGTTATTCCCAGCAGTAGATCTGTGATGAAGTTAAACAAAAATGGAGATAGTGGACAGCCTTGACGGACACCACTTGAGGTTGAAAAATCAGATGACAGTTCACCATAAGCTCTCACTCGACTGGTAGTATTCGAGTAAAGAGCCTTCGCAAGGTTTGTGTACTTCTAAGGTACACCTTCAATGACAGACACTGCCACAGAACCTCTCGGTCTACAGATTCAAATGCCGCTTTTAAGTCAAGAAAAACTATCATTGTCTGACTCCGACAAGCACGCCTGTGTTCTAAAACCTGACTGAATATGTAGTCGATACAGCCACGACCTGATCTGAAGCCAGCCTGAATTTCTCGTGTTTGCAGTTCACGAGTCTTAGTTAAGTGCCCGATAATTATTGAGGCTAATGTTTTAGATGCTATGTTAGTCAAACTAATCCCTCTATGGTTATCACAGGATAATTTTGACCCCTCCTGTTATATCAGGACAATCAGTGATTATGACCAGTCAGATGGGATTACGTCCAACTCCCAGATTTTAGCTAAAATATTAGTCAACCTAATGGCTAAAACTGAACCACCATTCTTAAAGACCTTTGAAGCCAATCCATCTGGACCAGCTGCTTTGCCTCGTTTCAGATTAACTATAGCCTTTTGATCTTCAATAAGCGTCGGTGGACCTACTTTAATGTTCCATTCAGACTGTTTGGGAATGGTGGGTAACTGTAGAGTAGCTGAAGGCCAGCTGAATGGCTCCCTAAAATGTTCCACTCATCGTTCTAAACATTTGGCCTGAGATCAGACAAGAGATTCGTCTTTTTCCGTGATCATCTCACTTACACTTGAATTCTTAATTCCGGTTCTTTCATTTGTCTGAAGAGTCGTCTGGTGTTGCCTTCAGCCACTGCCTTTTCCATCTCTTTTGATTTCGTTGCGCACCACTGCCGATGGTCTTTCCGTAGACTTTTGGTTAGCCTAGATCTGATTTGTTTTCGCTCTTCATAGTGTTCAGTGCTTGATCGGATGAGTTTACGAGAATCCATCAGTGCAATAGACTTGGAAGAAATCCATCGGTTTTTTGTAACCTTTCGGCTTAAATTATTAATAGATGTTGCTGCTGTTTCCACAGATGTTCGTATATCTTCTCAAGCAACATCTGGTTCAACGTCGTTTTCAGAACTGCCTAGATGTGAAGTCAGTTGTTCCTGGAACTTTTTTTGGCTTTCTCATCCCTCAGTTCAATTTTAATGGGTCTTAGTGTAGTTTTTCTGCGTCCAGTGAGGCGCAGACAAATGCGTGCTCGTATTAGATTATGATCAGAGTCTAAACATGTATTCCAGAACTAGAAACAGTCTTCTATAAAGCCTCTCCCTCTTATAAGCACCGGGTTTCTTCAGGCTCATCACAACTGATTGAAGCCCTTCGATTTACTCTGGGTGACCGTGAGTTTGACCACAAACGACGACTGTTACGTGGTGAAATTCGCCAAAGTTTGCTTAAGGACCGAGAAACCTGTTAGTCGGATCGTGCCAAGGAGTTGGAAGCAGCAGTTGCATCTGGTAACTCCTGGAAGCTCTTTCAACTCATCCAAGCCACTGGCATCAAGAAGTCTGGTGTAAGCGAAGATGACGGGATGCCAGTCACTAACATATAATGACGTATTGGACGATGGGCAGAATTCTTTGAAGGGCAATTCAACTGGCCTGCTGCTCCGGCAACATCGACCAGATTGTCCTTTCCTCCATGGCTTGTGACGACTGATCCACCAAATGAGGCGGAAGTCCTCAAGGAACTACAAATCTTGAAGTGCTACAAATCGCCGGGCCCAGATGACTTGCGTTCGGCCCTTTTGAAAGATGATGATGACTTTCTGGTTAAGGAACTGGCTGAGTTTTTCACAAAGATAAGTTTGCTTCCGATTGCGTCCAAACTATTGGCTTCGGTCATACTTCGTAGATTGTTCAAAACCGGAGAAAGATTGACTGACGAGAAGCAGGCTGGTTTTCGTTCTGGCCGAGGATGTATTGATCATATTTTCACCCTCCGCCAAATATTAGGACACTGTCATACTTATCACAGGCCAACGATCGTATTGTTTTTTGATGTCAGGGCTGCTTTCGATTCGTTGGACAGGATTATTCTTTGGGATTGTCTCTTAAAAAGGGGTGTGCCTGGGAAGTTTATTAACATCTTAAAAGCCCTATATAAAAACACCTCAGGTAGAGTGAAGGCATACAACCACCTCTCCCCATTGTTCCATTAATGCACTGGGGTTAAACAGGGTTGTCCAATCTTACCACTCCTCTTCAACTTTGCTACCGATGACGTTCTGGAGACAGCTCCGATGGAAGTAAGTAATGATGGTGTGAATCTGTTACCTGGAGAAAAGCTTCTCGGCCTTGAGTATGCGGATGATACTGTCTTACTGTGCGATAATACCCAAGCCATGCAATCCGCACTTAATCAGTTGGCAATTAGTGTCCGTAGGTATGGTTTGTGCTTTAGACCTTCGAAGTGCAAAGTACTTCTATAAGACTGACAGGACCCTGATCCTGCACTCACCCTGGGTAGTGAGCAAATAAAATTAGTCGACAAGTTCGTGTATCTGGGTAGCTGTCGGTTGTGGCGTGAACGATGAGACCGATTCATGTATAATGAAAGCCAGAGCAGCTTATGCCAATCTGGGCCATCTTTGGCTCCTTCGTGATGTTATTCTGCCTGTGAAAGGTCAGATCTACAACGCATCGGTGAGAGCAGTTTCGCTCTATGTTTGTGAAACCTGGCCTTTCCGAGTTGAGGATGTTAGGCGACTCTCTGTGTTCGATCATCGTTGTCTCCGAAGGATTGCTGACATTCAGTGGCAACACCATGTTAGTAATTCAGAGGTTCGACATCGTGTGTTCGGGCCCAGTGACGATAATCTATTGGTGTCACCATCTTGAAACATCGGCTTCGGTGACTTGGACATGTTTTACGAATGTCATCCTAGAGAATTCCTCGTCGTGCATTGTTTTCCGACGCTGGGACTGGTTGGGAAAAGCGGAGAGGTGGTCAGTGCAGGACATGATGTCGTGGTGTGAAAGAAATCTGCAAAGGACTGGCTTCTGTTGGTCCTTGACGATTCCCTGGTTGGGTTCCTAGAGATGGTGCAATACAGTGGCTAGAGACGTTATCATATATGGCTCAGAATAGAAACCAGTGGCAATCCTGCTGTAATTGTATTTTACTTTCTTCATAAAAATGGACCAAATTGAATAAAGCCAATAATAATAATAATAATTTCTGGTGGTAACATTGCTAACTGAACTGCTTCTCTTATTATTATTTCACTATCATACACTAATTTCTGTTTGTTACTGTTCTTTTTCTTACACGCACGTTACATTCTTTATCTCTTAACATTCTCATTGTTATTGTGTGGTGCATATGTATCTGGTACCCCTTTGTACCAATATTTATGTGTTCAAATAAATAAATAATTTTATAGAGTTGAGATCATGAGTCAATTGAAGCTAGACCACCATAGAAAACCTGGAAGCACTGGACGGCCGTTTCGTCCTATTATGGGACTCCTCAGCAGTACGCATCCACGATCCCGCACTCGCGAGATTCGAACCCAGGACCTACTAGTCTCGAGCCAGAGCCCCTTCTGAAAATAAATAATTATCAAACGTTTATTCATAAAGGAAAGTATTCGGAAATTTGCCCGGGATTCATTGATTAATTCAATAATTTTTTTCCTAATCCAACCTAACTGTATGCTTATTGACCCAAAAAGGAGTATAGTTTAGAAGTGATAATAAATATATTTTTGTTGTATCCTAATGAGTAGAAAAATTATATTTCTGACGTTTCGTAACATAATCTAGGCCACTTCTTCAGAGTATTTACTGAATAAACGTCAGGAATATAATTTTTCTACTCATTAAGATGTAACAAAAATATATTTATTATTAACTTTCTACCCAATGCTCAATTTATCAAGTTTAGAGGTAGTTTAGTGATATTTATAAATCATCTTATTTCTAGAAATTAGGTTAAAGGTTTGATTTCCGTCCCGACTTATTTAGTTTGAATAGCCAATTAATATTAGTGTTGTTTATACTCTTCAGTATATAAACCTGTAACTCGGTAAATGAGTTATATTAATCGATAATATCGAATAAATATTTCCAAGTTACTTGGTTACTCATTTAAGTTTAGGAATATTCCATCGTTACCTCTTTCCTTTCTCAATTTAATGAAAATTGTTAATGTTAATAATAGCTATGAAGCTGTAATACAATGTTTAAAACTCTTAACCTTCAACTATTATATCATGAGTTCGAGTTCTATCTCTTCTTTTTGAGTTTAGGCATTCGGATAATATCATTATCCGTATAGTTTAACGGTAAGATTACTAATCTGTAGTTGTTGAATTAGTTGAATAATCATAAATGACAACAGTCATACCTTGTCCTAACTTCTGTACAATTAATTTTGTCTCGATTTTGTTTTTGTTCTTTTTTAATTGATTTTGAACAATTGAATTTCTTTCAAAACTTATTTGTCATTTTTAATCGATTATAACCTCCTCTCTTCCCAGTGATTACATGGAAAATGTTGTTTTCTTTCGTGTATACACATTGTAACTCATGTCTAGCTCTTAGTTTAAAAACAAATCATTGACATAAATTGACTAAAGAGGGTAAGGGATAATGTAAGTGAGTGTCGAGAATTCATATGTTTATTGAGAAGAAAAAAATTCTTCACAAAACCCCTTCTGATCTATAATCATATGCTCACTAGTGACTGACTTCAAGAGATATTTCCTTGAGTTCTAGTGGGAAGCAGTGACCATTGGAGTTCTACCAAGGCTGTTGTAGAGATATCAACTCACTGAAGACAATTGGTGAACGGTTGCTCAAAAACATCGTGGATTGGTTGAAGTTAGACATTAACACCGTTGAATAGTGGCCGGCTCAGTGGTCTATCGGTCCAGTGCTCTGACGCAAGACTGGTAGGTCCTGGGTTCAAATCTCGCGAGTGCGGGATCGTGGATGCACACTGCTGAGGAGTCCCATAATAGGACGAAACGGCCTTAAAGCAGTGCATCCAGGTTTTCCATGGTGGTCTAGCTTCAATTGACTCATGATTTCAACTATGAAAATACTAAATTCTTCATAAAACCCCTTCTGAAGAAAAAAATCACGTTGACTTGTAACAAAAACAAAACCATGTTTAACAGAATTTTATTATCACTATTATTGTAATTGTTATCGTTTTGAAAAATAAGTATATATGTATATTTGGGATTGTACAGCTTTGAAAATGTATTCGCCGAAAAAAGAACTGTTCACTGAACCACCATTCTTTCTTATTTCATGTCTCAATGGGTGTATTCCATTTACTTAAAAACAATTTAATCGACAGACAAGACATTAGAGTGAGATTTTTAATAAATTTTCTTTATTATGTGTCTAAGGCATACATTCTACACAATTGATCTTTACTGATTAATATTTGTCAAAACTCAGTTGTGTATACTGATTTGTATGTTCAACTTACTTTTTGTTTAAGTGCTGGTGATATTATTTGATTAATATAAGCTGAAGTACGTAGGGCTAGATTTGAATTCCTGATTCTCTAAATAAGAGTCTATTGATGATATCTATTAGTTTAGTTGCTCCTACATATTACCAAACGTCCTCCTATACTTTCCGCTATCATATACTGGAGTATACTACGAGCTGGTTTTTATGTCACAACCATCTCAGGTAATGAAGGCCCATAGCTTCATTAAAGAATTTTTCCATCACTATCAAGTACTGTACACGTAATCTCAAGATTACCCAGTGATTTTACCGTACATAATATATTTTAAAATATTTTAAATGGATCTGAAATTCAATACTTGTAGCTCACTCATGTCCTCAACTTTTAAAGTTGATCTTGTTCAGACATAAATTAATGCAGAGTGAAATGCTGAATAGTTTACTCGCATCCTGATAGGTTGATGGAAATTGCATCTGTTCTAAGGGAGGTTTATGTGCTATGGTCTTAAGTGATAAGTACTGGGCTCGAACTTTTTTCTACACTTTTAAAAAATGTAATAGACAGTGTTTAGATTTATTCCACAATATTCATCTTCCCCATTTCACAGTGTTAGGTATTGGTATATTCAATTAACCTTTTTTAAAGTAATGGTAGCTCAATATTTAAGACATGTAACTTATAACCATTGGGTTGCTTGTTCGAATCCCGCACCATCTAACTGTTCAGGTAATATCACTAGCTTTCTCTTTAAAAGGTGTAGGTTAGTATCTAATGTGCAAGTCTATACTATATTGCTAAATTATATTAAGACATCATATAACTCTGATCAGCTTGTCAGGCTTTAAATTATCTCAGTTTTTCATATCTCCATATTATGTTAGCGCATCTGAGATTTAATTTCGTCTGTTTTTTTTGGAAAAAAATGTCAGTTTTACAGGTTACCCGAGATGATGATAAAAGTCGAATTCGTAAAGCATATCATGAAATGGCAAGAAAACATCATCCAGATAGACAGAAAACATCGGAGGATAAAATAAAAGCGGAGGAACGCTTCCGTTTAATCAATACTGCCTATGAGGTATGTTTAATAAGTAATTAAACAAATTATATTTAAACTTTGCTAATCTAAAGAAGCATTAAATTGGTGAAAGGATCTTTGGAGTTCAGGCATATTAGGAGTGAAACAGTTAGAAGCTAGTGATACTTGATTATGTCGCGTTGTGTAGCACCGATTAGTTGAACTTGGGAATATGACCACTGAATTTCAACTTTCTAGTCTAAAGTCAACATGTTTGCTGCTGCATCTTGGGCCTAGGTTGGATTCTTGACTGGGTTATGGGTGTCTACTTCCGAAGAGAGTTAAACCAAAACAAAACAACATTCTGTTAGTTTCTGTTTTTCCATGGTTCCATAATTAATATCAATCTGTGACAAGAATCAACTTAAACACTGGATGACGATATTGTAGTTTATGTTTTTCAGAAGTCTATCTCCCGATCCTTCCATCATTTAAAAAAAAATCCGAATGCTTACATTTATACCTTCATGAGTACATCTGATTCATTGAGACCGATTTCGACTCATGATACCTAGAGTCTTCCTCATAGAATACGGTCAATCCCACTCACCAGTTTGTGACTCCTTGGAATCATCTGGTGTTTTAATAGTGACTGGTGTGTATAAAACATATTAAACTTGCTTTATTTAGCAAAAGGTTCACATTGTCACCAACTAATTAACCGTCTTCATGAAACACCCAGAACCTCATCTCAACTGTACTCACGACATTGAAATATTCAAAGCATCATCAAATTAATATAATTTACACTTATATTATTCCAACTTAAACCATAAGTAACTTAATTTTTCCCCCTATTATTTCAGATTCTTAGTGATCCAGAACAACGATCAGAATACGATTATATGCTTGATAATCCAGATCAAATGTACTACCATTACTATCAGTATTATCGACGTCGTGTTTCGACAAAAGTTGATGTTCGATTGGTAATTGTATCAATTCTTCTCATTATATCATCTATACAAGTAAGTTTTATTATTACTGTTGTATTAGAAATATCAAACAAAATATATTGATTCATTTATATGATGATTATTATAATTATTTGTAAAGGGTTTGCATATTCGCTACCCACCTTTAGCTATTACCTCAATATGTAGTGGTGGAGCTTGAGTATCGTAGTGTCTTAATCGAGCTATATTGACCGGAATATTTGCTCCGATAAATCCTACCATCCCAGGTAAGTTGCTTAGAGAGCTGTAGAACTACAAGCATTAAGGTTCAAGTTCTATTACTGACTACAGATGTGTGATGACAATACAATGGTTCCTCCGAATAATCATCATCTGGGGCGATACTGACTTTCCACAACGAAAAGAGCTGGCTAGAAAAGGTTTATCTTGAAAATGGCCGTAAATTCTTAAAAATACACTGCTAACACGTAAAACTACTGACAAAAAGTTTGTGTGTGAATGGCCTCAAGCAGTCGGTCTTTGAGCACCGTGGTTGCTTGTAGTGTCGATTACTATGTTAAGCCCACACAGTATGTTCTAGCTTTCGGATAGGCTAATTTGTTCATCCTTTATGAATCACACTTTGACCTTGTTAATTATTCGCTTATCAACCTTGTCTGTTTTTATATGAGCGTACGTGTGTGCATTTCTCATCTTACTCATCACATGTCTGTAACTTATTTTTGTTTGACTATAAATATCTATTAACGTTTGATTAAATCGAGTTGGCTCACTTGCTTTCTCCATTGCGCATCATCTTGTTTTGCTTCTCTTTTCGACCGACGATTGTACAGGATATATGTATTTAAAATTCATCCTCGTATTTGACTTATTTAATTCCGTTATCCACCAACGCGATTTAGGTCAATGATTATATACGAGGATTGGCGACATATATATTTCAATAACGATAATCACACGATGGAACTGGAGTTAGATCTCGGGCCACTAAATACTCTCTCAGGCCGTCAAGACTACCTCCAAAAGCTTTACTTAAGGTTAGTTCATATATGGGAAAAAATGAGGGTATCTATAGAGTTATACATGACCCTGGGCTTCTGAAAATTCACGGAACCACACTAAATATAGTAGAAGTGTAGGTAAATATTCGATCAAAACCGTAACACGTGATTCTAAATTTTCTAAATATTTCTGCGAAGCTCCTGCTCAACGGCGACTGGCTCAAACGTTTCTTCGTATTTCCGGGCCTTTAGAGATTTTGACGAGGGATATCTTGGGGCTCCCCCAACAATTTCCATCGTAGTAAATCTGTTATAATCTTCAACAAATCTGAATTACATGATTATCTCATATTACAACAACGGCAAAATGCCTATAACCAACCTCAACACGGGTTAATTATAAAGAATGGCAATATCTTTTCTATACAACAAAAAAATTATGGTCATAAAGCTAAATTATCGATGACAATGTAATGTTCAGTGTGGTAAATTTCAGAATTTAACCCTTCCTACACTAAACTATTCTCATTGTCATTCTAAGCTACAAATCTCTACAATAGATAAATGTATCTAGCTGTAAATCTCATCATTTCAGTAAAAGATGAATCATTATTCTAACGAGTTTTTGCCTATGTAATAAGAAAGTATTCGATATGTGAATGAGGTTTATCATTACTAAAACGAGTAACTAACATGGCGATAGATAGATAGATACACGAAATTCAGTGATACAGTTTATTCGATTGATTCCTGCTCACGACAGTGAATTATTGACATAAGTCCCCCATGAGCTGAAATGAAAAGTCAGAACTACTGACTAAAAGAATAGGTTTTCTTTTCTAATAAACTAACATGCTTATATGCCAAGTATTGAACACAAGAATTGAAATACCATTACCTCAGTTCATGGGGTTGGATTCAAAACAGATTTATTTTTCGACAGGTAAAGGTGGTACTCCGGTCCAATCAGATAGACCAAATAATGTCAGAAACTCTACTGGTCACTTTCTTAGGAAACAGGCATGCACTATTGATTGAAATGTGGTTTAAGTTTTTGAGTAACATGTTTCTAGATTTATGGATGATCAGAACAGGGACTTATGGAGATTGTAGTAATTTAAATTGCGAAATTTATGAGTCGATCTAAGCTAGAGCACCATCGAAAACTTGGAAGCACTGGGTGGCCGTTTCGTTTTAGTATGGGACACCTCGGCATGCGGGAATCGAAACCAAAACCTTCGGTCTCGCGCGTGAACGCTTAACCTCCAGGCCATTAAGCTGGCATCCAACAGTGTTAATGTCTAACTTCAATCGATCCTTGATCTTGCGCAACCCTTCATCCATTGTCTGAGGTGGAGAGCGGAGGTCCTGCGGTTCATGTCTCGCGTGCGGGGTCATGGATGCGCACAGCTGAGGATTCCCATACTACGAAGAAAGGGCCGTCCAGTGCTTCCAGGTTTTCAGTGGTTGTCTTGTTCAGACAGACTCACGAATACAACTACTAAAATTTATGAGTGAGTTGTGCACAAAATTCTCGATTCAGTAAACGAATAAATGCTCTCTACTCACTCTTGACTTTCTCATTCAGGTAACTGGTTTTGGGATACATATGTAAAACGAATATATAAGTATCAGACTCGGACTACCTCACAACATAATAAGAGTAAACATGATTAACAGTTACTCAATAAATAAATGATTAGAGGTTATAGTAATGATGGGATCATTTACTGTCCATTGTAATGAATGTCTAACTATCAGGGTTAATTCTTGCTCTGTCATATCAGTTTGTTCACTGATCATTCCTCTTTTTTCTGAAAAAAATCCTTACAACTTGGCTGTATATATTTCTTTTAGTATGCTGGTCAGTGGACAAGTTATAATCATGCTCTAAGTTATTTACTGAAAGATCCAAAACATCGTGCCAAAGCAAAACAGTTAGCTATTGCTGATGGTCGTTTAAATATATCCAAATATGAAGTTGGCAGACGTTTAACACGTGATGAACTGAAAGAACGTGAAGAACAACTACTTCGGAATATATTAAAGGAGACTGTTGAACTTCGGTAAATAAATTGGAAGTGGTCAGTTTTCGTTGTATTTAATGCACTTCTGAATGTTTCGCGTTTTTTCTTCTCCTTTCTTAAATTCCTAACGGTTGTTTTGCAGGTGTTTTCTTCTTTCCAAGCGTAATACTTACAATTTTTAATGGATTTCAGTATATACATTTATGTGTTCATGTTTGGCACCAATTCCTCAAATTAAAATGCTCACATTTTCCACCTATTATCTAAAACTTTCCAGATATCCTTCTAAGGCCTATATTTTTAATAATTAATTCCAGTTTTTCATCAGTTAACTCATTAGTTAAGAGAGAAATTAAAGCTTATCATAACCTAAGGAAACAACATTTTAATCTTTTAGAGAGAGCTGCATTTTGACGCTTTGGTTAAACCTCATATCAATGAGATTTTATTGTGATTTATTTATTTAAACACATGAATATTGGTACAAGGAAGCACCAGATAAATATGCGCCACACAAATCTCATTTGATTTGTGTGAGTGCTGTGATACTGCCCAGTTGCCTAAAATGAAGCAGGTGGTTTTCTTAGGGGGCCGCAGCCAGAGCCTTTGACCTAAAGGTCTGATCCACAAGATAGTGGAGCATCATAAGGTGATGCAGTCCCATGGTAGCCGATGAGCGACGATTGATTCGTACGCCATTTGTTCCCTCAGGATACTGAAGCCCATGTGCATCATTGGTTTGGAATCAGGGTTTTCCAACTCCCCTAGATGAACTTTCCGTGTCCACCAACCCGATTAAAGCGCCGGATATTCGCTTTTCGTCCTCTCCATTTCGTAAACAACACCTGTGTCACGAGAAGGCAGTGAGTAGGACTTCCCTGGTAGATGCTATACACGCGTAGCCATATGAGAGCATTTCGAGGTAAGAGAGGACTCTCGGCCGTACCAGAGCATTCGGGGGCGATTTTATTGTGAAATGAAGATTTGTAATGTTTTGTAGCTTGTTTGCTCTCTTTGAGTCGGATGGGTTAAAATGACAATTAACTGATAAAAACTTACTAGTCATTGATAATAAGTAAAGTGCTCATTACACATTAAAACAAATGCATACAATTCATATTGTTATGTATGTGGATATTGTCGAGTAATTGCTTAATCGATTTGAGTGCAAATGGCATATGAAAAATTGATTTTTCCAATCGTGTCTACTATTCATTCACATCTTTAGAAGGATTATAGATGCTTAATTGTATAATATAGTAAATATGTGTTCATACAGTAAGTTATTGGATTATTATTGTCAAATATAACTCAGTTCAATTTAGAAAAATCTGACTGTTAATCTAAGTATAACGATGGTGTATTCCTAAATCCATATTTGATTAATTTCTGGAATCCAATTAAATCCTTATCTCTAGTCTTTGATTTTACACTTTATTCTTTTTCTCTTGTATTCAAGTTGGAGTATGGAAGCGATTAGGAAATCTGATTTAACGTTCAATTAATAGACTTATCAATACTCAATTCACATATATAATAATAATGATCATTGATTACTATGAATTTTATGAAACCTGACCTAATAACATATGAATCTAAGTTCATTCACTTATTATCACCGCAGTAGACATTATCTTTCGGAGAGATTATCAATTAGCCGTAGTCAATTTAAAACCTTAACACAGTTCAAACGATCTCACCTCAGTTCGACATACATACACGCAGAGGAGTAATGTTCTCAGCGGCAATAAAAATCTCCAAATATGAGAAATATACGATCTCAAAGAGATATGAGATGAAGTAATTAAAATAGTGAAAAATGAAATAATACATGATTTAAAGGTTAATAAATACTACCACATCTTCATGTTTTCTTCATGTCACCCAATATATTTAATTGTAGATAATGACAACATGAAAGTATACACCTCGTGACATGGCTCAAATCAACAGTTAAAGTTCTCATGGATTGCCTCACGTGTCCGATTCTAAAGTTTTCTCAACCGTCTATTGATAGTAACATGACACGTCAAAGTAGGAAGTGGCTGGAATTATGTAACAAATATCCCCTAACTAATTCAGTCAGGGAAAGTTTTTAGCTTCTTCAACTGACTTTGTCTTTTTACCAAGGGGCTCCTGCGTTGTAACCTTAGTAACGCTCACTTACGAATAATATCTCAATGGTACCTATGACTAGTTACTTTAAGCCTACCCATGTTTTTTCTTTTCAAGGCTCATATTTTACAGCGCAGCAAATTGCATTGTACCTAAGAGTTAATAAAAAGATAGAATATGATCAAGTATAAAATGTCCCATTTTTACGTCTACATCTAAATACCGTCGTACGGCCGAGGGTGGGGAGAGTTTGCTCTCCCTCCTAAAATGCTCTCACATGCCCACGCGTATACAGGCACTGCCTTTTCGTAGCGGGGGTGTTGTTTACGAAATTCAGAGTGTGAATCTGTCGCTCACTGGTTGTTAAGGCGATTAGTTTTATTCATTCTTCTGATATATAGTTTTCTTACCGTTTTGATGAAATTATCCAAAGAATTGGAATCTATTAGTTTTCTATTCTAGATCTTATGATGTTGCAGTCAGTTAGTCGTTCAGTTTTCCATTTCATTTTCGATGTTAATTTATTATCAAAGCTTCAACGGCACAATTAAGTGGTGTGTCAAATCCGACAAACCAAAAAAACAGGATTGTTTGTAAAAATGGCACTATAGTTACTGAACTATATAAGGTCTCTACAGTATTTACTAAGCTCGTGGGCAGTCAGAAAATTTCCTCCTAAAATGGATATGTGAAGTTATGTATATCAACATACGATATGTGACAGCTAATAGCTGTGTCGATATCATAATGGCAGATGATTTCAAAATGAGAATAAAGAGAATCAAAATGTAGAAACTTTTATCACAAAACAAAATTCGAAAATATCTATTGCAAGTATTAAGGGGACGCGATTAAAATAATAAACTGAATCTTATCAACTTGTGTCCATACTCAAGAATGCTATGACTACATATACGTTGTACAATATGCTCAAAAGTGATCAGAAATGAAACGGGTTACTGAATATCAATAAGTAGTTTGAAGGAATGCACAGAAGGAAGTAGAATGAGAAAGCAAGTGACAGATGAAAGCAAACCCAACACTTTATATTTGTGTTAGTGAGCACACATTTCCCCATTAAATTAGTCACTCAAAGGGGAGTTTCTCTTTTTCTTTTGTATTTAATTTCAGAGGTGATTGTTGCCGACCCAGTCTAAAACGTGTTCTACTGGTTAGAATATTGTTTTTCCCCTGGACTTGTTATATATGGTTACGTTGGATGCTTTCTTGGGTTGTAAAGTATTGGATACTTCGTAGGGAATATGATGAAGAGGCGCGGATATTTATCACTAGACGTCGCTTAAAAATAAGTGAAAGTGAATGGGATTATGCAGGCGTAGAACAGCAAGCGAAGTATTTATCACAAAAACTTTGGATTAGCGAGAATTATCAGGTTTGTAGTTTTTTTTCTAATTTAGTGTGCTATTGATTTGTTACTTGAATAGGTTGAATGAGAATTGTTGGTGTGCAAAGTATTGACCAAGTGTAAGGTATGTGTTCGTCATCACAGTCAGTGGACTGGTAGCTAAGTGGTCGAGACAGCCAGCTTTAAACTAGTAGTTCATAATTAGTCAAACATAAGCAACGTGAAACATTGGTACATCTATTCGAGTCAGCACACCATATATCAACACAGTGGGATGAAATCATCAATTAGTACCAGTGGATATAGGAAAAACTAAACACATAATGTGATTCAAATAGAATGAATTGGTAGAAAAGAAAAACAAAACGACAACTCCAAATCCCACTATCCAAGAGGGGGCAGAAAGTGGATACATTGGTGCCATCGCGGTCAATTCTAAGCCGTATCATCCCAATTCTAATCATCCATCATAAAAACTTCGCAGGCATCAACCTGATAATGTTTACTTACTAACACATTTCAATATAGTAGTCACTAACCTCATGGACTGATGTCACATCTTGGTGTGGCAGCCCTTAGGTCACACACCTGTACTCCACTTCTCTCGTGTTTTTTTTATAGACAGAATGTATTATTAGTTTTCCCACACAATACATATAACTGGAAATCGAGTGTATAAATGTATACTTGGTAAATGATTTATATATTGTTGTAGGCATTCAGTAGGTAATCCCTTACTCGAGTCTCAAGTTTTCTGTTCATGTGGAAGCATTTATTTTCCTTGATTATCATCTAGCTCCATATTTTTTTTAAATCCAATAACCGCCGATCACTGTTCCGATTGAGTTAATTAGGCGAAGTATCCATAGAATTGTTCCTAATTTTCTTATCAAATAACAGATGCACTGTGGTCAGTAATCCAAGTGAATAATAGCTGTTGGTGGACGTTTTTCGAAAGCAACTAATAGGAATTGAAATTCAATAGACGCTTTATATCGCTTTTACAGTGTTCGTAAAAGTAGTCATGATGTGCAGAAATACTGAAGTAGACATGCACACGAAAGTTACTATTTTTTGTGCTAGGATAATGTTTCTTTGACAGGATCTTTTCGTCACCCTAGCTTCCTAATAAACTCGCAGTTGTTAATCAACAGATAAGAAATATTAAATTCTGACCTATCAAACTATTTGAATCAAATGTTTTTTTTGTCAATGTTAAAAACCAAGATGGACTTCTGTGTAGAAAGCCAGCAGGAAGTGTGCGTTCGGTTTTTCATTAGTACGAGCATAGTAGGTCAGTTGGCTACTTGTGTTAGGTTCTAGAATAAGTGTCTTTGTAGTAATCTAGTTCCTCTTTAAAAGAGTTTATCGATGAGACTGATCCTACTTACTTCTTGACAGGTTGTTTCAGTCGTTGATCACTCATTATTTTTAAAACTATTTTATGGTTGACACGAAAACGTCCAGCCTTAGAATGAATAACAAACATCTAATGTTAAATCCTATTACTAATCACATGTTGTATTTAAACGCATAAACATTAGTACAAAGGGCCACCAAAATGTATACGTGCTACACAAAGTATTTGCCATTCCATTTTTGTGTTGGCTGGGATACTGCCCGGGCACCCAAACCAAAACAAGTGTCTTTCTTAGGGAGCCACTCCCTAAGCCTTTGACCTAGAGGTCTAATTCACAGGGCAGTGAAGCAACATTAGGAAATGCAGTTCCATGGTAGCCGGTGAACAACAGTAGGTTCATACACCATTTTCCCTCTCAGGATTGTGGGGTTCACCTGCACTATTTGTGTAGAATTAGGGTTTTCCAACTCCCCTAGGTGGACCCTCTGTACCCACCAACAGATTAAAGCGCCGGACATCCGCTTTTCGTTGTTTCAATAGTGTAAACAAAATGCAGTCCACTACAAGGTAGTGAATAAGCCTTCCCTGGTAGTGGCTGTATACGCGTGGTCATTTAGGAGCAAGAGCTCTCTTTCTTCACCCTCGTTTGCACATAGGTACATATTCAAATCTTAAAAAAGTAATTTTTAAAATCCATTTCAGAAATTCCTTGCAGATCAACAAGAAGCGAATCGAATTCGAGCAGCTGAAGATACTGATTTAAAACGTTATAGACGATACACAAAACGTGCTGGACCTGCCTCAGTGAATCTTGAAGATTTATTTTAAAATCCCCGCCATTTAAACTGGCTATTAATTGTCTAATGTCCTTGTCTATCCTTAAAATTATTACCCCCCCTATATATATATATATATATATATATATATATATATATATATATATATATCGGGCAGGCGGTCCTAAGTTATTATGTATGTCGTAGGTATACAGTTTTCTTTAACTAGATTGTTTTGTGTATACATAAGAGAACAGTCGGTGATTTTCATTCCATACCCTTCATTATGCTCTTCTTCTTGTTCTCCTTCTTTTCTACAGTTGAAATCTTTTTACTAATATTACCCTACCCTTATTTTGTTTTATGTGATAAAATTACGTATAACTTTTGAACGCAGTCGTATGTTCATTTCTTATCCGCCTTAAGCTCTGTCATGTGTGCCTTAAATTTTGCTTTACTGTTGGACTTGGCCAATCCTACAACTAGTAATTATGGTTTGAATTGTTTAACCAAAGTTTGTATAAATAAATTACTATTTAACAGATTTATACATTTTCTATTTTGAATAGAATTTGTTTATTGTCTTTTATGAGGGTATGCTTTCCATTGTAATATGTCATGGATGTAAATTAATGTGTTTTGTTTCTTCTCACGATTACTGTCTGATCATCTCAGTGTTATAACTCGATTTTCTTTTATAAATAAATTGATAACTGGGGTTCTGTACTATTCTAGTTATGATTCTACAAAGTATGATTTGGTCGACCAAACCATCCAGCTCAGAGAACAAAACTCCATCAAAATCACCCATCTGAGCTACAAATCTTCTCCACCATCTTCTACAAAGTAACATGAATAATATTAATTCAAATGAGTACTTATAATGCAAGATAGCTGAAGTCAGTTCTCTAAAATATTATCGATCGAAAGCATTTCTCTGCTTACTCTAGTTATTAAATTACTTCTGGAATTCGGAGGAGATAAACGTTGATTGTGTGTTTAGTTGAACGTTTACAATTCAAGCGATGGTTATTTTAAGGCGAATTTCGATTCATTCTCCAAGTACTTGGCTTTAAACAATACTCGATGTGTAAAAGTTTGTAATTCTAGCAAGTTTCCCAAATAAAAGCAGGTGAAGTGAGATCCTAACTTTGGACTTAATGGTCGAAAGTTGAACTCCTTAACCATTACTACACTGTTCCACTATTTAGTCAATCCTGTGTTGAAAATAGTGATATTAAGGTAGACCTTTAAATTAACCTACCATTATCAACATAAAACATGGCACTAGTATACATCAGTTCACGTTGTTAAATCTCCTAACACCATAACAGGCAAAAATTTTAAGAAGTGAGAGATATGAGAGATACTTAAACATTTAGCTAAGCTGGATTATGTGATTGGAATAACATCATAATCCACTTTAACTCTGTTAGAAGTTTAACTATGTTCGCAATAGTATTGAGTAACACTGGATTTTTCTGAGCTTCTTTGGATGTTGTTTGTTAGCTTTCTTTATACATACCAAAGTTTGGGAATTCTATTTCTTTTCAAATAGATAATAACAAATCAGTTTCATATACTATGAACTTCATTAAGTTCGATCTCTAAATCATCCGGTAAATATATGCTATTCTCTCTGAAGTACTATGTTGTGGATTACATAATCGGCACAGTCATCGATGTGCGCGGAGACGCTCTATGTGACTGTACGAGGTAGTAGTTCATATCTGATTCATCATTTTGGGAAATATAACTAGTTAAATTATTCTTCTCTCTACTTGTTAGTAATGAATGAAGACAAATTACTAAGAAACAAATTGATTCTTGGTGTTACTGGCAGTGTTGCTGCAATCAAAATACCATGTTTAGTAGAAAAACTTCTAGAAATAGGATTTGAAGTTCGTCTAGTTGTTACAGACAATTCACTTAACTTTTTTTCAGTAGACACTGTAAGTGTCCCAGTGTACAAAGACATAGACGAATGGACAAGTTGGAAAAAACGTGGTGATCCTGTGTTACATATTGAGGTATGAACTTATGATTATTTGATTCTAATGTCGTTATTATTATAGCTTAGAAATTGGGCAGATATACTACTAGTGGCTCCATTGAGTGCTAATACAATGGCAAAGATGGCATATGGACTAGCTGATAATCTACTTACAACACTTGTACGTGCATGGTGGTTTCCCAGTGAACAAAATATTGTCAATAAACCAGTATATTTTGCTCCTGCTATGAATACTTTAATGTGGCAACATCCTTTTACTCATGAACAAATTGAACGTCTAGTTGATAGACTTCATTGGAAATGTATAGATCCTGTTCAGAAGACATTGATTTGTGGAGAGACTGGTATTGGAGCGATGGCAGAAGTCAGTGATATTGTTAATCATTTAAAACAAGAACTAAATAAAAGCTTGTTTTAACTAGGTTGTTATAAAACATCGATAGAATTATATAATAGGAATGATCCAGTCAGAGTTAAGAAAACGACTATTAGGTTTTTTACTCTAAATTTTGAAATGGATGACTTTTGACTTAATTCAAGTAAAACGAACAGTGCAAGTAGTTTTTCATGGTGCTCAGAAAGTTTAAAATGGTTAGTAGAGATTTTTGTGGTCAGTGTAAGAGTAATAGTGTTAAACGCGCAGAGAACCAACAGACTTACATAGATTTTGTGGTAAACCCAAAAAGAAATTGTTTTGTTAGTGCGTCACCGAATAATAGGCGACCTAGTGAGTCAGGAATGTTGAAGTGGATCACGGTTTTTTCACGTATGACTTCATATCTATATGAAGACAGCGATTTTCCTCCTATAGTTTTCGTATCTCTTCATCGGATTTATAAATAAAGGTTTTATAGGCGATGATAAATGTTATATCTAGAGCTTTGATTCTTACTATGCCGCGTACTACTTGAACGATCAAACCCGCAACGTCGCAAGACAGAAGACTAGTAAGTAGGAAATTTTATTCCCCAAAACAGTGTCAAATATGGTACAAAAATCTCGTGTATTTATAGTCTGGCTGAAAGTAAATCATCATTTCGGACAGCCAATAGGCGCATAGAGGATCATCCTAATTCATCCAATACGGAAGCTACAAGTTGACATTCTAGAATATTCCCCTAGCAGTGGTTGGATGGAATGTCTTCGGCTCTTTCTGGGCTTCTTGAAGCTTCCTAGAGTTTGCCAACGAGCCATCCTTACAATAAGTTTTCTAAGAATTTGTTTGTGGGTATTAGAAAGATTTAGTAAGAAATGGTCAGTATGAATAAATTTATACTTAGATTGATATTGTGTTGCGATATTTCTACATTCTTAAATCAGGAAGTTGATTATAGGCCTTAGAAAACCAATTCTATAACCACTTAACTGCAATAAGTTTCATCGCTTCTGTTGCGAAATGTTTATGATATCTAAAAACTCTACTCAGTGTCTGGAAGTAGATTTAAAATCACCTGGTCATTTTAAACATCTCTGAAGCTTGTCCATACGTGATACTTTTATCAAAACATTTATTGACCTAGGGGCAAAGTAAAGTTTATTTTTAAGGTGATTCAATCAAAAATAACTTTAAATAATGCAGGATCTGAATAGAATTTTAAGCTGGTACGCTTAACGTCACTTCACCAGTATCGAGTTAACAAGCAAGAAAAGTTTACTAAAATGTTCACTTCTAGAAATGCCTGAGATAAATAATCACGAAAGCTTAATCCTTGGTGTTTGCCACTGACATAGTCATATTAAGGAGGTTCCCTAACATGATAACGAGCAGATTATTAAAGGTTTGTGAATTTAAGTTATAGTTTCGTAATTTATGAGTGCTGAAAAACCTGGACTGGCGTTTTATCTCCACATAGGGATTTATTTATTCATTTACCAAGTGTTGTATAGAAAACACTGTATTTTAAGAGCAGTTGTGCATAAAACTATTCAATGTGAACAACGTAATAAGATCGGGACGTTTTAAACAGAACACTTAAGAAACTGCTTGCATCGGATAAAGTTATCAGTGTGATTCCTGCGCAAGATATACAATCAGATTTTTAATTACAACGCGCAACTCTACATTCGCTATAGAAACAATAATAAAAAATTCGTGTACGAGGTCACTATGAGTATACAGAATAACAGGAACTGGTAATTAAGGTTTTAGAAGAGAGGTCCCATTGTTCATTTCTAGCAACCAAGTAACCATACTAACATAATCCCATTCATTTTCCTTTTATTTGTGCTAACGTTTCATCTTGTGGATAATGATAGGAACTTTCGAGAAAATTGGCTAGTCAGGCAGCTAAAGGGGTTTATAACCTATATATCATAATAGAAATCCAATATAATGTTTTATTCGAAAGTAAATTTAATGACCTATTATATGACCTGTGACATCAACTGAATGCTTACTTATAGTAATTTGATTGATATTAAAGGTGGGAGTCGAGAAATAAATATAAAGGAATAGTTAAATGGTTTTGTCGTTTGCGATAATACTTCAGATGCAATATATAAGATAATCAACTGTATAGTATGACGGATCCTAGACCACGATACTAGATAATCAAACCAGCAGACTAGATGATACAAAAATATCCACTATCCATGACCAAGAACTGTAAACCAGATAATAGATCAGAACTACCATTTATTGGGATGAAATACGCATCAGTCGCAATGTGAAATCTGAATATAATGAACGTAAAACTCTTTTTTACTTATAATAATAGTCTGCTTGCTTAGTACTCGTCCGTCTTTGCTTAATGTCCAATCAGATCTTACTTTTACTGGGGAAACATGAAAAAACTAATTCACCATTGAGAATGTTGGTGTGAAACCCTAAAATGTTTATTCAAATGGGCCATAGATTTGTTTTACAGTTTGGTTGATTCACTGCCCTATAACACGAAACCCAGTCGTTGCTTTTAATTTGAACTATCAGTCAACTATGCCAAAATAAAATCATTTCAACCAATATCAGATGTGTAGTGCAATAGAGTATACATAGGATACTGAATAATCATGAAGAGATGGTGCATCTCAGTGGCTTGAGACATTACCAGACATAGGTTGAAAAAAAATGGTGATCTTGCTATAGTCTCCTTTTACATTCTTTGAAAAAGTGAAGTGTTTCTGTAACAGATTTATCTCTGCTCATTCTTTCCAAGAACTAAATTTCCTCTTATCATTTTTTTCTTATTTATCCTGATTATATCCACCCTATACCTATCACTTCGCAACCTTATTTTCTTGTTTGTGTGGAGTATATCTATTCTGGTGCTCATTTGTACCAGTGTTTGGTTTATTCATACGGTAGATAAAAACCGATCGTCTCGAGAGGTCGACCGCATAGTTAGTTTAGTTCTTCTCCAGTGGGGTTTGATCCAGTCTACATTTGGCAGAAGCTGTAAGCATTCGAATCTTTAACCCTAGTTTATGTGTTCATAAGAAATTCGTGACACTCCTGCTCTTTTCTTGGGTTGGTTAAACTTAGTAAATGATTTTAATAATATTTTGACCAGATCCCTTACTTGTTTCTCGTCACCTTTCGCTTGTATTCTTTACTAACTGATTATTTACAATTCTTATTACATAATCTCGATAACTATTTTCTGTGATTATTATTTTAAGATCTATCTAACCAAGTTTGATCTACTACCTATTTTCAACCATTGGTTAAAAATCTTATTATTCTAGTCACTACTAATACACCATCATTAACCTGTACTTTTCATCTATTAAGGATAGTTACATGGTCTATTTCATGGTGATCATTAACTTATAAATTGTTTTGATTGATCTCATTTCCTCATATACACATATAGATATCCATGTATAGTGGAGTAACACCTAATGCCGATCTAAATGCGAACAATATTATTCACTTAAATGTGTAGTTTCAATCAAAATAAATAAATATAGGGAGTTGAACGTTAATCGCCCCCAAATGCCTTGGTACGGCCGAGAGTGGTGAGACTCCATATGGCCATGCGTGTATAGCCTCAACCAGGGAAGTCCTACTCACTGCCTTCTCGTGGCGGGGGTGTTGTTTACGAAATTGAGAGGATGAAAAGCGAATGTCCGGCGCTTTAACTGGGTTGGTGGACACGGAGAGTCCACCTAGGGGAGTTGGAAAACCCTGATTCCAAACCAATGGCGCACATGGGCTCCAGGATCCTGAGGGAACGAATGGCGTATGAACCAATTGTTGGTCACCGGTACCATGGGACTGCATCTCCTCACGATGCTCCACTGCCTTGTGGATCAGACCTTTAGGTCAAAGGCTCCGGGTGTGGCCCCTTATGAAAACCATCTGTTTCATTTTGGGCACCTGGGCAGCATCACAGCCCTCACACAAAAAAAGTGTGGCGCATATGTATCTGGTGCCCCTTAGTACCAATATTCATGTGTTTAAATAGATAATGGCCTCGTGGTGTAGCGGTGAGCACTTCGGAACTTTAATCAGTAGTAATGATTTACTAATTAATATCTATTAAAAAAGTAACCAACTAAAGGCTATTTCATTACTGGGTTAGAATTATAATTTGTACACAGTATGTTGTTTAATACGTTGTTTTGATGGATAAGTTAGTCGGAACAAGGCATAGTAAAATAAACTATTTGTAAGCAATTTTTCAGTGTTAAAAAATCAATGGTAATGCATAGAGTTATTCACTTTCGCCAAAACGATGCATCTAGAGAGAGTTTCTGTAACATTGTATCAAACCATCTTTTAATTGCGGACATTGGTACAAGAGGATCAGATGTTGAATTATCACGTGCAAAACTAGCAACATAATTAAATAAACTTTCAGCTGCGAATCGAGTGAATTGAGTCATCTTATCAGTAGATTCTGGAGTGATTTCTTCTGTTTGTTGTGGCAGATTTGTTAAAAGATCAACAGAAATTCCAATCTGAGCAGGTACAACTCCATTTGAGCATTGAAAAGAGGCATTAGTACCAAATGGTTGTATAACATTTTGAAGTTGTGAATCTTCAAAAGATAAATATAAATTAGAACTTCAGTTTTTACTAGAACGAAACTAGTTAACCGTTAAAAGTTATGAACAACTAATCATCACTGCGTAAAGTGTGATTAAAGTGATTCACTGTCATTTTGTAAAAGTTTCTGGAGATTGAAAAGAATTTACAGATTCAGATATGCGTAAGCCCATTAATACAGATGTGTGGAGCACGTACAACTGATAACTGGTTGGTATCATAGAATACCAAAAAATTAAATCACTTATCCAAGTGTAACCCATTTGATCATCCTTTTTACTTTACATATTAAATATACTTGCTGATTACAGCTCTTGTTGACTGAACAGAAGACGGAATTTATAGACGATAAACCAGATATTCTGTAGTGATTATTATCACTGCAGGAGATACCTGGTGAGATGATGATTTTACTGAAACTTTTCTATTCGAAGAAAGACTAGAGTACATATTGAGCCCTCATTCGAAGATAAAATTAAATACTGTTTATCGACTGTTTCCGATTATAAAATTGAAACAATCATGGAAATGTTTTCCAAGGTAATACTTTTGTTTTAGATTATTGGTGGTTGTTTTATCTATTGATCCGTCCTTTTAGCTAACAATTTTTAATGTAGTTCATACAATATCTTCAACGATACACAACATAGGACACTGAAAAACTAAACCGAAAAGCGTTGACAGACACTACTCTACGGCTACCATAAAGATTTTTCACTTAGTGTACATGAAAGTATGGCAGATACGGCGAAATTAAAAAATATTAGTGAACAATTGCTTCTTAAAAAAAAACTAGAAAGATGGTTGGGAGGAAGAACGTGTTTGACCTTATACAGAAGTAGTATAACATGGGAATCCTAAAATGACTAAATACAGTAAGAGAAAAATTTCACAGCATGCTGTCCCTTGGTCTGATGGTGTCCAGTAATACCAACAAGGTTAGGATAATTGTCGAGTGCTTACAAAACTATTTATTTTGGGGAACTATTTACTATCTTAGACTTATGGTGGCCTATATAGAACCGTACCCATTTTCTCATGTCTTCATATTGGGTCAACAAAATTATTCTGCAACGAGCATGACGGTTGCTTGCACATCTGAATGAGACAGTTTATGTAATGTATTGAAGACAACGTGGCAACAGTGTCTGCTTGTGTACGTATCTTTGTACTCTGCCTGCCTAATAATTTATCTGTTAATTGTGTCACATTATTCTACTGATCTATTAATAAAAGTACGCACATGCTTTTAAAAAAATCTTGTGCTTATGAGGTGTGGCAAATTGGATCGATACATATATGCCTGGTCCTACGTTGTGACTGACTGATCGAATAACATGCACATCTATCTTTTTGAGAATCTCACAATAGTGAACTCACTGCTGAATGTTGGACGTTTATACGTTTATACCCAGAGAACCCAATATTATCCAAGTCCTGTTCTTAAACTATAAACCTTACATAGCAACTTATTACCAATTTCCATTTTTATCCTTGATAAGGTAACTAATTTGATTGAAATGATATAAGCAAACGTCTGAATAGAAGATCACTGACCTATATGAGTTGTAAAAATCGTCCATCCAATTCGCGGTAGGATGATGAATGTGCACTACTGACGAGTTCCATGTTTAGATGAAACATCTGTCTAACAATCGTTGAAAATCAACGATTGTTTAACTAAAATAATTCTTCAATGTTAATTGTAAAAATATTGTTTCGTAAATTTTTAAGTTGGTAGGATAATGAGGAGTTAAAGTATAACTCATATTAATAGTCAGTCAATCAGTCACAACGTAGAACTTCGTACGTACGTACATCAGTTCGAGTTGCCATAACACATTAGCACAGAGATGCAGTTGTCGATTCAAATCCCATAGTGGTAGAGGTAGTAAGAGTATAAGCATTAATGTGAAAGATTAGGGTTTGAAGATGTTATTGAAGGAGTATAATCCAGTGAAACAAATTTGAAAAGAGAAAAAAGAAAGGGACATAAAGAAATCAGAAGATTAGAATTTGGCAGAACACAAAGAGTGGATGCACCTTCGCCATTGCAAACGATTTTGAGCCATGTCATTCAAGGTCTCCAACCATCGATTGCTATCATCTCGTGAATCGCAACCAGGTAGTCTACACCTACCAACATGACTCAATCCACTTATCAGTGACTTCATGGATTTGTGCCACGTTTTGGTTTGGCCGCCCCTAGCTTACTTCCAACCTACTCCCACACCATAAAACATTGCACGTCGGGGCAGTCGGTGGTCAGGCGTACGTAACACATGTCCCAGCCATCTTAACTGATGAAGTTCCACTACTTCATCAATCGATTTTCCATCCTTACCTAGTACCCGTTTCCTAACAACTGCGTTACTTCCCCGGTGGTCCCAGGATCTACGAGCAATGCTTCAAAGACACCTGTGATCGAATACTAGCAGCCTACGATTATCCTCTACTCTTATCTTGGTACTAATATGTCTTATATTTTCCTTTTATGAAACACTAATTATCTGTGAGAACGTTCTAAAAATGTTCAAAAACCGAGATCAAATCGAATAAGTCTGGAGTTTCATTTCTCGCATCGACTAGTGAATTACTAGAATTCTCTATCAGGACATGTAATATCAACATCTGTAGATATATTCAACGTGAGTTTGAGACTTCAGTGTTACAAATTGCGAGGATCAATGTAGGTCGATAGATCTGTCCTTACTAATGAAGACTGAGATACGTCGACTAAATGATACTCTAGACAGTTTGGACTCATTTCAGTACAACGTAGATTCGACCTGTCTAATGTAATCCTGGATTTAATTCATTACAGTACAACTGCTCGATATTCTATTGCGTCATTTACACATTAATACAATTACCAGTCAATATAAACTCAATACCATTACTATTTCAGCTCCTTTATCCACATGATCATACTGTACTTTGAATCCGATTATTACTACTGTTTGCGTTAGATAATTCTAATGCTTAAAATTATATTCAGAAACGTTCTTATTGAAGCTCTTGTTTAATCTATTCGCCTTCGGTCACAGGGTTAAGGATAATGAACATGACAGCTTAAGGTCGTCCCTTTGGAGATTATTCAAGGAATTTATCTGAGACAAGAATTTATTTATATATTTATTTGTACACATAAATATTGGTACAAAGGGGCACCACACATCTTATTTGATTTGTGTGAGTGCTATGATACTGCCCGAGTGCCCAAACAGGAACAGGTGGTTTTCTTAGGGGGTCACACCCAGAGCTTTTGACCTAAAGATCTGATCCACAAGGCAGTGGAGCATCGTAAGGAGATACAGTCCCATTGTAGCCAGTGACCAACGATTGATTCATACGCCATTTGTTCCCTCAGGATACTGAAGGGTTTTCCAACTCCCTTAGATGGACTCTCCGTGTCCACCAACCCGATTAAAGCGCCGGACATTCGCTTTTCGTCCTCTCAATTTCGTAAACAACAGCCGTGGCACGAGAAGGCAGTAAGTGGGACTTCCCTGGTAGAGGCTATACACGCATGGCCATATGAGAGCATTTCGAGGGAAAGAGAGGACTCTCCCCACTCTCGGTCGTACAGGGCATTTGGGGGCATTGAGACAAGAAACCTGCAGCCATATTGTTAGTCCAAGAAATATGCAATGTATCCGAAGTGAACTGAGTGATGTAGTCCAACAATTTTGATCCTTGAGATGACTAATTTGTCAAGTTTATTCAATGAGGATTCTTGAGGACACTATTCGCTACACAGTTCACAGATGTACACCGTATGAATCGTATACAGTACTTTAACGAACTCTAAGTGAGATTATTAGGGCTGTATCAACTATTTGGTCGACAGAGTTCACGCGCCTTTAGTGATAAGTAAATAGACTTGGGTAGGGGGACCATAATTTATGGACGGATCAATCAGGTAAAAGATAACAGGTCCTGCTTTTTAACGCGAAATTCATTCATCCATTTGGCAAAATAACCTTTTGGCATTATAGCTGATGTCAGCTCGTGATGAAAACTCCAAATTTTGTTTCTAACCCGAACTATCAACTGTAAGTTATAACTCCAATTCCTTATACAGGTCTATAGTCATTTGGTCTTATAAGGTGTATACTTTCAAGGTCGTTTATAGATTACAGTCTCACCAGACTTTGATATTCATTACAGTGGGCTATAAAGCCATTTTACATTGCGCTACAATGTGTAAAATCCAAATCTCTAATTGCTATTCCAGGCAAACGAAATGGAAGGCTTAAGAAACACACATTCACAGGTTTTAACATATGACTCCTGCTACCAGCGTGGAAATATAAGTATCAAGACAAAAAAAGCCAAACTGCTTATAGCACTGAGGGAGGCCAAAAGTCATGGGACAGAATATAACAGAAAAGGTAAAACTAACTTTTGGCAAGTTTGCCAACTTTATATATCGCGCTAGGCTTCTCGTTCGTTAGAACACCAAGAAAGTGCCAGTTAGGAACCCCATTTTCCTGGATCCCTAGATAAACTAGAAAAAACTACTTCAAAAATCATATTATCTTACCCCCACCACCCATATTTGGTGGAAAGACAGTTTCCCCTGTTAGAAACACGACAATATGATTCACATCATTTAAGGGTAGTAAATCCAGAAGAAACTGGGACTCTGATACTATATTAAAACTCGTTTGTACCTAAGCTTTGATGTGAATGAAAATTGAACATACTGGTCTTCCAGCAACCAATACCGCAAACATTAACACTAGAAAAACATAAAAAGAGGGGTAGTGAAAAAGTTCATACAGTGAGCGCTTTAAGTCCAATATTTTTGGGACGAGAAAGAATAAATCAGATAGTTTTTTTGCATCTGTTTCTTAGTGGAGCAACACTATTATAAATCTTTGATAGTGTGTATGGTGCGTGCCCTGAGCACATGGCCGCACTTCACAAACTCGACAGTTGTGGTGGGTTTTAGCAAAAGAGCTTATTCCAGATATAAAAATATTCACTGTTACTAATGATATAGAAGAGAAATTATAAACACTACAAACCGAGGTGTATGTTAATGAGCAAGGCAAAACAGTAGAAAAATAACACTTACAAAAATGGTATGTTAAATAAGAAAATGATGCATGATATGAAACGAATGCTACATGTAAGCCCTCTCGGAGATAGCAATCACAAATGAGTTTACTTGATTGACGAGGATTCCTCTGCTGCCATGATCCAGCGGTATCGTTCACTGATGGAGGTTACCAAGTACCTGACGTGTTACAGGACAAATTTTCAATGAAATTATGCTATCGCGACGATATACCAGTTACAACAATTTTGAGACCTTCCCGAAAAAAGTGCATGAGGTAATAGGATCTCTGTAGTAAATAATTATTTAAAGATTATACGCAGACCAAGTATGTTGTGTGAATAGGTATAACAGACTTATTTTGCAATTGGTTTTCGTTATTAAATCTCACAATTAGATCTTTGTAGTTGCTGCTACTATATCAAATCCACATAGGCTATTCTAGCTTCTAGATAGGCCAGTTTATTCAATCTTCTCAAACCATATTTCGACCTTGTTAATTATCTGCTCATTAACCATGACTGTTTTCGTATGGTCGTATGTGTGTTAATTGCTTAACCCATTCACTGGGCGTCTGTAACTTATTTTTGCCTGACTATATATATCGAGTCAGGCTTGGATCAATTGAGTTGGTTCACATGCCTCTTTGATGTGCGTCGATTCGTTCTTCTTTTTCTCAACGTCATCCTCCGCGTCGTTTCACTTATCTTTGCTCTCTTTACTTCTTCCCTCCGACTGTCTGTCTGTATCAATGAGTGTGAGAAATATACGAATCCCGAACCCCGTTTTTTCTCTAACGTATATCAAGTCAGTTATGTTAGTGTAACAGCTTAGGTTCATTACTTTAGGGCTGACCTTAAACAACTAACTACATTTCAAAATAATAGAGCTCAAGTGTTTATTCACTTCCTTATCTCATATGGGCACTGTTCCTTATTATCTTATAATGAAAGTTGAAAAGATTTGTATGTTTGAACAGGTAACCCCCCGCTCTATTATGACTGTCTCACGACCAAAATGAAGACCTTTTCACTACCAGTCTGGTTTCTTCTATCAGTAGAACGAAGGTTACCTTCAGGCACGAAATTCAGACATATAGACGTAAACGCAGTGCATCAGACTCAGGATGTAGATGATGATAACAGTCAACATTCTTCAGAAGAGAATGCGCCTTCTAACTCATTACCATAACCTAGACAAAGAAGATGACGTTGTTCATCTACAAATGCTGCACTTCAAACGAATTCATCCTTCAGGTCTAAATATTTTCACTCCCAACCTGGCTTTCTGATCCGTGCAAAAACGGTGATCTAGAGGTCACCTGAATTAAAACCGTGTACAACCATCCTTGCACATAAGATTGTGTTTCTGGAGATTTTCGAGACGACAGTTGTCGAGTCAAAGCCTACATTTAAGACTGTTTCTGTTGAGTAATAAGCCAACATGTAGCGTTTGACATCTGGTGTTTTGTGAGCTTACCATGGACGATATTGGTAAACTGCTGTCACAGTTGTATCCAAGTTGTTAAACGCACTTTCTAATTAATTGAGTCTCGACACTTGTGGTGCCGTGCTTCGTTAATCGTTCAGTTTGATAACTGTTATAATACCAATCTTAACGGTGCATGAAATCAGAAGGCAAAAAGAAGCAGCATTTACAGTTTATTGTCAAATAACTCAGGTCGAAAAGCTACCAGTACCTGAGCGAATATCAACAAGCGAGAGAGCAGCAATCGAGCGAGTAGCAAGCAATTTACAGTCAAATTGAATAAGGGCACAGCAAACCAAAACAAAAGCTGATAAAAGGATTTGCGTGCGTACATGTATGGGAGCTGAGTATGAGTCATCGAATGATACATTTTGACTAGAGTGTCACGTGCTCCAGTGGTCATAACAGTACAAAGAATATGCAAACTGTTATCATCCAAATGACAATGTCTGTCAAGTAAGTTAATAAAAAGGCTTAACGAAATTAACCATAATCGAAATTGATTGTAAGATGGTTGCTATACACTAGAATTATCAACGAGATTTTACAATGCCTTCAGCCAAACACAGTAGCATAATTATCCAAAGAAATTGATAACACATCTGTGACTTAAAACTACCTTGATTTGCTTGTTACTTTATCAAACAACTACGACCTGTCTTTGATAATCAGTCTCATCCCATATTTAATTGTGTTTCATTCAAGCTCCAATACACTTAGCGAGTTTAGTTAAAAAGCATGCATTTGTGTGAGTTTTTTGAATCACAGTTTATATAAGTACATATCTCTGTCACTGCTTATTTTGCAAGAATATCAGCAACCTAAGAACTGAAGCTCCATGCAATAAATAGTAGCACCGAGAAGTTTTTTTAGTCCCTGGTAAAATTTCCACATAACTGCACCTTTCGCAAGTAAGTCTGCTCTATATCCTGGAATATAGTGATTTGTTTGCTTATATATCTAACTAGAGGAGCTAATATTTATAGTTCATTATGCGTTGTTATCACCTGAAGCAGATGTATAACATTAAAAACCATGAAAAAAGCTACCATCTTCAATATCAAACTATTTTTAGCATAAGCGTTAAACAAAATGGTGAAAATCAACTGAATTCACAAAACCATAAAAACCTTACTATGTCAGCATTGTTTGTTGGGCAGTTTTGATAGCCCTTATGAAAATGCTGTTTCTATGACAATATATGTGTAACAGCTCAGGTTGGTTGGTTAAGAGTTGACCCCAAACAACCAAGCATATGCTAAAACAGTATTGTTCAAGTACTCATTCACTTCCTTACCTTTTGTAAGCGTTATATTCCCTATTATCTTATATGGAATGTTGAGAGCCTTTGTTTGTCTGAACAGATAATCCCACGCTCCACTGTGACTGCGCGAAGATCGAAATAAAGACCTATTCACTACTTCTCTGGTTTCTTCTATCAATAGCACGAGGGTTACCTATAAGGCACGAAATATGCTTTACTTGCGCTGTCATATAAAACCAAATCACTAGTCTAATCTTATTGTATGGATAAATGGAAATCAATGCTTTCTTGAGATGCAGTTATGGAAAAACTGTTCCAGTAAGACCCGATTAATGAATTTTTGACGAATGTATAATGTCATTTACCGCGAGATAGAAATACGGCTTTTAAATCAGTTTTCAAGTCATAGAACTGTTTTGGAAATTTATTTAGAACTAGTTTTTCATTTAGACAGTGGACAACGTAGAAATAAGGATGAGGCCCAAAAATGTGTCGCGATGTCTCAGTTCATCGCCTTCCTTTGCACATGTTGGCACCAACAGAGTGACGAAAAAGTCAAATCCGATGGTAATATTAAACGCAGCGTCAAGTGGTCCCAAAGGAATTTATAACGTTATTATAATCGTACATCATAGATGGTGGCCACTAAATTATAAGAATTGATGACAGTGGTAGAGTTTAAGGCGAGACTATAATTTATGGACGCTCTTGAACGCATTTCAAGCGACACTGAGAAATATTAGCCAATCAGTAAAGTCAGTATAGATTAAATATATATTATACAGAGCAGATTAACCACTTTACAACCTAAGAGATTGTCCGTAGAAGTCAAAGAAAGAAGAGGTCTCAGTATGGTTTTTTAATTCCAAATGCTGATAACTTCAGATTCCCAGTAATAAAACTCTGTTGTACATGTAATTTCAGAGCCGAAAGAGAAGTTGTTCGGTGAAGCCAATATTGCGTTTACTGTCACTGAAGTAAACCTAGGCTCAAGATTAGTGCATCAGATAATGCAGCATCTAAAGTAGGATATATACTGGTTCACTCTGATATGTCGAGGGAAGTGACTTGATCAAAGATATGGTCCTAGAAAATGGGAGGCTAGTACACATGGCACTGTTTTTCAATGGACACTAGACCTGTTTGTTCATTCAGCTCGAGTCACATTTTGTCCTTGCTAATTATTCGCTCACTCCACCGCATATCATCTTGTTTTGCTCTCTTCTCTTCGATCATTTTTCTCGATCGATGATTGTATGAGATACACGTATTTGAAATCCATTCTCGTACCTGACTTATTTAATCCCGTTATTTACCAACATGAGTTGAATCTATGATTGTATACGAGGGTTAGCGATAAGTATATTTCAGTAACAACCATTCGTGCGATTCAAACGGAGTCATACGGGCCCCCTTAAGAATCACTTTTAACCTAGGTCGATTGGTTATGATCATCTGAGCAGTGTCAAAATATTGCGGCTCAAGTGTTTAGCCTTTTCTTTGTTTTGTGTACATACCACACTTATTATTTTATATTAAGTGTTGAGAAATTTGTGTACTTGAAAAGATGGCCTCACGTTTCGACTGTTCTGTTCCAAGATTCTAATAATGATTTGTCCGATCACTAGTTTTATTTCTTCTTAAAATAAGAGGAGGACTATCTATCGTTACGATAAGTCTTCAAGCTACCGGCCGGTAGCATTTGTTCGATGTCTCCAAAAACAATGGAAAACTTTGGTATACGACGGTCTACGTGACTACTCATTGTCCTTAAACTTCTTTTTACCTTAAATAGTCGTAATCATTCTCTTGTGAATTTAACAGAACAAAAATGATGAATATTAGGAGAATATATTATTCGATTTTAAGATTTAGTATGAAACAAACAAAGATTGTAATTCATGTATTTATTTTATAAAAATGTAATTTATATTTTATAGTTTACAATGAAAAGAAGAACGACATTTATCACATTGATATTACTTGGTTCTTTACGCCTGTTACCCATTGTAGAAGAGCATAGGTTGCCCATCAGAATTATTCATCCAATTCTGTCTTGAGCAATCCATTCCAGTTGTTTCTAGTTGCTATTGATCCTTTTGATGTCTGCTTCTAATTCTCTGACGCACTGAGTTCTTTGGTCTTCCGCTTTTCGTTTTTCCTTCAGAGTTCCAAGTTAGTGCTTGGCTCATGACGCGGTTTTGTGATTTCCTCAATGAATGTTCTACGCCCGATCCTCCTCCTTTACTCTGGATGCAGAGGCTGCTGCTACATTTGCTGTCTTCGTCTGAATATGTTCGTGTGCATGAGATAGAAGTGTTAGGTCATCTGTGAAGTCCAAATAATCTAAATGACTCTGAGATGTCCATTGTATTCCGTGCTTCCCCTTAGATTTCGAAGTCTCCATAATCCAGTCAATCGCCAGAAGAAAGAGGAATGGGGAGAGTAGACAGCCTTGTCTGACTCCGGTCCCTACTGGAAATGCATCTGTCAGCTGTCCTCCATGCACCACTTTGCACTGTAGTCCATCGTATGAGTTTTGAATAATGTTGACTATCCTTTCAGGAACTTCATAGTGTCGAAGAAGTTTCCATAATGTTCTCCTATCCACGCTGTCAAACGCCTTCTCATAGTCAATGAAGTTGACGTATAGTGATGAGTTCCACTCAACTGATTGTTCTACGATGATCTGTAGTGTCGCAATCTGGTCTGTGTACGACCGATCCTTACGGAATCCAGCCTGATGATCCCTAAGTTCGGCGTCTACTGCGTCTTTCATCCGATTCAGCAGCACTCTGTTGAAAACTTTTCCTGGTACTGATAACAAACTGATGCCTCTGTAGTTCTCACATTTGCTCAGATCTCCTTTCTTTGGTATCTTGATGAGATATCCTTCTTTCCAGTCCATTGGCACTTGTTCCTCTTCCCAAATCTTCTTGAATAGAAGGTGAAGCATATTTGCAGTCATTTCAATGTCTGACTTCAGAGCCTCAGCTGGTATATTGTCAGGTCCTGCCGCCTTCCCACTTTTGATTTGTCTGATGGCCATCTTGACTTCTTCGATCGTTGGTGGAGTGACATCTATTGGAAGGTCGGTGTGGGCTGCTTCGATGTTCGGTGGATTCAATGGGGCTGGTCTATTCAGCAGTTCCTCGAAGTATTCTGCCCATCTTTTCCTCTGTTCTTGAATCTCAGTGATTGTCTTTCCTTCTTTGTCCTTGACTGGTCTCTCTGGTTTGCTATATCTCCCTGCCAATTTCTTCGTTGTATCATATAGTTGTTTCATATTCCCTTCTCTTGCAGCTTTTTCCGCCGCCGTTGCTAGTTCTCCCATGTATTTCTGCTTGTCGGCTTTAATGCTTTTCTTCACTTCCCTGTTTGCTTCTGCGTAGTCTGCTTGTGCTTTGACTTTCTCTGCTCGTGTTCGGCTGTTGTTAATTGCTAGTTTCTTGTTCTTCCTTTCTTGAATTTTGTCTAGGGTTCCCATAGAGATCCATTCCTTGTGATGATGCTTCTTAGGACCAAGAACCTCCTGACACGTTGAAGTTAGTGCTTCTTTTATCCCTTTCCAGTTGTCCTCCAAAGTAGTTTCTTGTTCTTTCAGTAGATCCTGTAGAGCCTGGAACCTGTTGTTGAGAGTTATCTTGAATTCATGGAGCTTGTCACTATCTCGAAGGAAGGCTGTATTGAACCTTTGTAGTGTTGTTTGTCCAGTTGTCCAGTGTTTCTTTAGCTTCAGTTTCATCTTGGCCACAACCAGGTGGTGATCTGAAGTTATGTCAGCTCCTCTCCGGGTTCTCACATCTTCCATCATCCTTCGGAATTTCCTGTTGATACAGATATGATCTATCTGGTTCTCTGTGGTGTGATCCGGTGAGATCCATGTAGCCTTGTGTATGCGCTTGTGTGGGAATATTGTGCCACCTATAACCAGTTTGTTGAATGCACATAGGTTTGCAAGTCTCTCCCCATTTTCATTTCTCTCTCCTAATCCATGTCGTCCAATTACATCTTCATATCCTGTGTTGTCCACTTCAACTTTAGCATTTAGATCTTCCATCAGGATGGTGAGGTCCTTTCGTGAGCACTTCTATATAATTGATTGCAGCCTTTCATAGAACTGATCTTTATCATCGTCGTTGCTATCATTGGTGGGTGCATAACTTTGGATAACGTTCATTGTGATCCCCTCCTTCTTTGTTCTGAATGATGCTTTGATTATCCTGGGTCCATGAAGATCCCATCCTACAAGTGTATTTTGTGCTTCTTTGGACAGCATTAGAGCAACTCCCTGAGCGTGTGGAGCATTTTCACCTTTGTGACCGGAGTACAGCAGCATCTCTTCTGTACCTAGCCTTTGTTGTCCAGTTTGTGTCCAATGGGTTTCGCTGATTCCGAGTACTGCCAAGTTGTATCTCCTCATATCCATTGCTATTTGGCTGATCTTTCCTGTCTCCCACATTGTCCGGACGTTCCATATACCTATAAAAAGTGTTGCTCTGGTTGTCAGAAGGTTCATCGGTCTCGTGACTTCCGAAGAATTTCGGCTTTCATCATGAGACGTCATAATTATTCCTTCAAGTGCCAGGGCAGAGTTTAAATGGTTTGAATTATTTTTTCTGGTTAGCGTTTTTTTTAGCAAGTTAGCTTTTCTACGGGATGGGGTCGCTAACCCCATGCCCAACCCTCCTCCTTTACCCGGGCTTGGGACCGGCAGTAACTCTAGAATAGCTATATATATATATATATATATATATATATATATATATATATATATAAGATAAACGAAATCCAATATTCTATACTAACTCCGTATATTCAAAATGGATTTTTTCATATAATCACTTATTATCAACCAACTCTGTCTATGTCATTATCAAGTTTGTCTTAATGAAAGAACCATACTCCTCCCTCCCAGAAAAGTGAGAAAAACAAGGTCATAATATGTTTTCTCTCTTTTTTCTTGGAAACAAATAGAAATAAAGGATTCATATAAAACATCTGATTTTCTTCAACTAGTATGATTCAGTTTACCATATGAAGTATTTTCAATCTGAACAGGTATTTATAAATCATTAGTAAAAATTAGGAAACTAAAACAATAACATATGTCTTCAAAAAAGTACACAGAAGAGTAATAAAATGAATTTCAATTCAGTTGCTTTTATTTATTATGCAAAAAGTAAAGTTTAGTTACTGTTAAGGTTGAACATCATAAGTATTATCATTGTATTGTTACGCATGTAACTCAGTAATGCCATATAAATTACATTGATTCTTATTAGCACTAGAATATTAATGAATTAACTGTCTTGTGATAGAAAATCTCTTCTAAAAATTCTCTTCCTCTTTCTTCTTATTTGAGCCCCAAAATGCCCTGGTACGGCCGAGAATGTGGAGAATCCGCTCTCCCTCTCCAAATGCTCTCACATGGCCACGCGTATACAGCCTCTACCAGGGAAGTCCTACTCACTGCCTTCTCGTGCCACAGGTGTTGTTTACGAAATTGAGAGGACGAAAAACGAATATCCAGCGCTTTAACCAGGTTGGCGGACACGGAAAGTTCACTTAGGGGAGTTGGAAAACCCTGATTCCAAACCAATGGTGCACATGGGCTCCAGTATCCTGATGGAACAAATGGAGTATGAATCAATTGTTGGTCACCGGCTACCACTGGCCTGCATCTCCTTACAATGCTCCACTGTCTTGTGGATCAGATCTTAGGTCAAAGGCTCTGGGTGTGGCCCCCTAAGAAAACCACCTGCTTCAGTCTGGGCACCTGGGCAGTATCACAGCCCTCACACAAATCAAATAAGATTTGTGAGGCGCATTTGTATCTGGTGCCTTTTTGTACCAACATAAATAATAATAAATAAATAAAGGTTGGAATCATTGGATCATCTGTAAATAAAGCAATGACAATAATTATAGTGGAATCATATGGATTCATTCTACGATCTTATTTATTGTTTCTTATCTTACTGTTATTCCTAAGTATCAAATAAACTGTGATCTCCCCTTAGAATATACAAAAAGGCCGTCCAATGCTAACAAGTTTTGAATGGTTTTCAAAGTTAGGTAGACTGATGATCACGATACTACTAAATTTATTTACTTGTGGCAAATATATCTTCACCATTCCCAAAGTACTAGTTTTACATCCATAAAAATGAGAATTATCTGTTCAGAAGAAAGGGGTACCATGGTCTTAACCTCTCATAATATTATTTTATCTTCGTACTTTTCTTCCTTCACAGCCATCTACTTCCCATCTATCTTCTCTATAGACCTTTTGCCCCCAACTGGTTTGTATCTGTTTCTATGATCCTCCTGATAACATTTAATTTTAATTTCAACATTTTATCGCATTATGCTGAGTCTTTCTGTCCCAATTACGATTTCTTTATCTATCTTCAAACCCTACGAGATACAATCGAACAACACCAAGTGAATTTGTAGTGCCGCGATTCGTTAATCGTTCGTTTCGATAACCGATATAATTCTAATCTTAACGGCGCGTAAAATCAGAAGACAAAGGATAGCAGCAACTACAGTTTATTGTCGAATAACTCAGGTCAGAAAGTTAGCAACACCTGAGCGAATAATAACGAGCGAGTGAACAGGCGAATAAGCGAAGGAAGCGAACGAGGCGGAAATGACATGCAGTGGAGATGGCTGGGAAGCCAACTCGATTTAAGCAAGCGTTAATCAACATTTATAGTCGGACAAAAATGAGTGACAGACATATGATGAATAAGATACGAAGTGTACACATATATGCTCATATAAAAGTATAGTCAAGGTTAATAAGCGAATAATTAACAAGATCAAAATATGACTCATGACAGGCGAATTGGCTTGGCCAGTAGCTAGGATAAAGTATATGGGCTTAACAAATAAACTGATACTACATAGCCCCCTTGTAGAAAATAGCACATTTATAAAAAAAATGTCTGTTTTCGAAAAATAACACTGAAGCGGTATGTAAACAGTGTTAACATGTAGGGAAAAAATTGTACAACACCTGTCAAATAAGGGGTGAGCGTATTATACGAATGTGTCATACTTATGCAAAAAGGTACATGAATATTGTCAAGATGCGGACAAAAATTGAAATGCTAGCATGTGATTATGAGTAAATTGGTAAGCGTACAAAAAAAATTTAACATGCATTTATGTAGTGACTGTCCGAATGATAAAATAACATGTTCGTATAAGCGATTCGAAATGTCGTGAAAATAAAGTATAACAGTAATTGCTCTGTGGTGCTGACTGAACATGAGGATAAAAAACAGTGAAATATTAGTATGTTCTGATAAGCTGCAGTAGAGTAAATAGGTTCGATTGGCGATGAGTGTATTCGAATTTACATAACTGAAGTTTATGTGGGATAAAAATAATCCAGCCGTAGGATGATGACTTCACCAACGATTGATATTCATTGCTATACTGCTATTGATAATGATAATAAAATGCGAAGTCAGTGTACGTTGTCGTTTGCGTTGAGTTATCGCTAAATATGTATTAGTAGAATGACCAGAGGAACAGGATAATGACTGCTGAGACGAGATATGCGGAGTCGTATTCCTTTATGGTCATGCAGCCTATCGTGGTTTGTGTAGTTAGAGGGATATGCGCTCAACCTCGTTTGTTACGAAACCGTATCAAGGCGTAATAAAAATACCAATACATATGATAATAAATGACAGCGAATGAGACTGACTTGGATGTGAAGAACAAGAGTGTATCTTTGAGAGACTAGCTCTAAACTCTATGTTCTGGCGTACAGTGCATTGAGAATAGAATATTAATAGCAGTAATCGAATAGTATTTATGGGTAACGGATGATACAGCATTCAGTTATACATGTGAATGAATAAATAATATGAACATAATCATTATTAATCGTCTGGTAATGCGGCGTCGAATATTTGGTTTGTGTATAAACATTAAAGTAGGGATCATCGTGAAACAAAGATTGCGGAAGTTCGGTTTAGGTTGTCGCTGAAAGTTTAGGAAACGACGATTGCTGCGTACCAATGGGATGAATGAACATTAGTTGCATCGAGAACATAAGTTCCTACTATCGGGAGTATGACTCCAAACTTATGTCTATGATAGAGTGTAATATTAGACCGAAAATGACACGAAAAAAATTGGAATGAACTCACTTAAATCAGGAAAATTTTACGTCATTGGATAATAAAAATAATCCAGTGAGTTTCGAATATCATAACGTGTAATGTCCATATAATTATAATTTGTTTGATCAGTGATTCGATTGCGTAAATGTCATAGTTTAATGTCAATACGAACAAAAACAATAATTCCACGTTAGATGATGATATGACATTATTGTAATAATGAGCATATGATGATTATTCGAATCATAACGGAATATTTCGTCGGCGGTTCCATTTTTGGTTTGTGTTCGCTTGTTGCGGTCGCCAATTATGTAGTGAGTTCGTACGTAGAGGTTGTCGATTCTGGTCCGTGTTCGTTCGGCGAGGCATCCAATTCTGTAGCGCTGTAAATCTGATTCCTTTTTGATCGTACGTACTGTCTATCCTCGTATGTAATAAATGACTTTATCCGCGTTAGTGAATAACGGAGTTAAATAAGTCAAATACGAGAATGGATTTAGAATAAAATATAATTTCTACACTCATTGGTCTGGCCAGGGAATCAGAGTGATGAAGCAAATAGATGAGAGCGGAACGAAGCAAAAATGATGCTCATTGGAGATGGCGGGGAAGCCAACTCGAGAGCGAGGCGAAAGATGATGCGTATTGGAGATGGCTGGGAAGCCAACTCGAGAGCGAAGCGAAAGATAATGCGTATTGGAGATGGCTGGGAAGCCAACTCGATTTAAGCAAGCGTTAATCAACATTTATAGTCGGACAAAAATGAGTGACAGACATATGATGAATAAGATACGAAGTGTACACATATATGCTCATATAAAAGTATAGTCAAGGTTAATAAGCGAATAATTAACAAGATCAAAATATGACTCATGACAGGCGAATTGGCTTGGCCAGTAGCTAGGATAAAGTATATGGGTTTAACAAATAAACTGATACTACAAATTTAAAACTAGTATTAGTTTCCCTGATAAATATAACGTTTTAATGCCTTTATTTAATTTAACTTACTATTATTTTAGGTATTATCATCTTGAAAATTAAGTAAGGTGTAAGGCATATATCCCATTGAGACCGATTTTGGACATGTACGATTCCCCAAATCATACTGTAGCAAAGGGGTTAGTAACCATTTTAAGACCACTCAATTCGTCGACAAGATTAAAAACATAAACACGAAAGGTCAAACGATGATGTCCTTTGACATAACGTCACTGTTCACAAATGTCACACTCAGAGAGACTGTAGAATATATTTGTGAACAACTTTGAGAACAAGAAATATAAACTACAATCCCTGTAGAGATTATCAAAGAATTATAACTAAAATCTACTATGACTGTACATTTCAAATTCAATGTGAAATCTATAGACAAATAGACGGTATCACGATGGGTTCACTACTAGGTCCTATATTGGCTGATATTTTTCTCTCTAAACTGGAGAACAGCCCACTGGCATAACAGATTAACAAGTTTTCATTTTACTGCCGATATATGAACGTTACGTTTATTCTTTTTAGCGATCATACTGGCTTGACAGAAACACTGGAGCGATAGAGTACAGTTCATTCGTCCATAAACTCCACATGTAAGGAAGAAAATGGTGGTAGAATAGCCTTTCTAGATGTTCTACCTACAAGAAAAAAAGACAGATCATTAAGAATAAACATAAACAAGAAAACTACTTGGGCGGGCCAATATACAAATTTTCTTAGTTTTGTTCTTCTACAATACAAAAGGAACCTGATTAAGACACTGAACCATAAAATCAAGACCATGTGCTCTGTAGATGCAGTCAAAGATGAAACAAAGTCATTTTACATGACTCTGAAAGAAAACGAGTATCCGGAGAAAGTTATAAATAGAAACATAAACAATAATAGAGAGCATAAGGAATGCCTAATTGTGATTAAAAAGCCTCTGTATATATGCTTACAATTTAGAGGCGATTCACCTAATGAAATGCTCAGACTGAAGTTTTGCAAATCAATCCAAAGAACTTTTAATGTAAGTACATTACAATTAATGTTTTCCACATGTCCAGTGATCACTCCGAGATTGAAAGATAAATTGTCTAGATTAGCCACTTCTTTCTGTATCTATCAGTTCAGCTGCGCCTGTGGAGTAATTTATATTAGCAAATGTTCTAGGAATTTGTATATTCGGGCTCGTGAGCACCTTTCAGTGTGATTAAGCAAAGGTGTAGTTAGCTCCATTTTAGCCCATTTAATTCAGATGGAATATACAGCCAACATGGAGCAATCTTTCGCCATCATATATCGTGTTAACAGCAGTCTACCGAATTTTCTTCAGACTGAGAATCCTGCAGACCTCCGAGGCAATTACTATTCGGATAAAAAGCCAGAGCTTTGCAGTATGGAAGTCTTAAATGTGACAAACCTTATGGAGGAACGTATACGCTAATGATTGACAATAAGGCTCTTTTAAAACTGATAGTTCTATGTGTATGTAAAACAATAGGTATGTCACTAACAGTTTGATTGTATGTTCATCGGTCTTTTTTTAGTATAAAGAGACAGCTGAAATTAGAAAAATCACTGTATACTATACAAGAACGGCGGTGAATGATAATGTAGATAATTGAGATGGTAGAATCTAACGACAATGATACTAAACTCTTTTGAGTTTATATTCGGCTAACTTGCACTAAGAAGGCGGAGAATATTTGTGGGTAGGCACGGTGTATCTGACTAAGCGAGGATGTGTACTATAGTGAGAAAGTAGGACTGACTATCAAGTACGTAAGTATAAAGCATTAAGTAAGGAGTGACGGTCCAAAAAAGCGAAGATGCTTAACCATATCCCATTAGTGCCTACTAACATTAACTTTTCTAACGCCGTTGTTGTATTTGCTAACAAATTATAACACGCTCAAGATTTTCACTTCCTCCTGATGTCTTGAACAAAACGCCTCAGAGATCAATAAATCATCTCGTACTAATTAGATATAAAACTCACTTGATTATATATATAAAATACAACACTACAACGTATCATAAATAATAAACCACAGTACTCAAGTAACAAGGATATTTGTGCTAAGGATTTGAGTAACAGTTTTGTGATTAATTTACCATAATTTATGAACGATGAAAGAAATAACAACACGTAATGATCCAAAATTAAGTTTACAATCAGTAAAATATAAGAATCCCATAGACACACTATTTAAAAGACATACGTCAAAATCATACTTGCTAATTCTCCAGAGGTTACTAATATGATGAGCCAATCAGAAGTAGCCTAATGAGAAGGTGGGGACAATCGGATGTATTTAAGCACAAATTACAGACTATCTCTCCTAAAATCTGATAACCATACAGTAAACAGTTAATTTGCAAAATAACAATTAATTGTCGCAATCTTGACTGTTCCTTCTGCAAATATCAATCCATCTTCTCTGATTTCAATGTTCATGCATTTTTATACCATTTACGTTCCGTTTCGGTTCTTTACTTACCAATCTTCTAGTGAAATACATTCTATACCTGACCATCATCATAAAATACTTATGTGGATATAAGCAACCCACACCACAGTCAGTCGATGACAGTCAGAAGTGACCTAACGGTGTATTTGTATACTCATTGCTATTATCGTCACACTTAGGGATTCGTACTGGAATTTTAAGCAGAATCGAGTCAGATCCCAATCTTACGTTGAAAGATACCACAAATGAATGTCGTTATATTAATAATCTTAAAAATGATATTACTTTAATCAAACGTCCAAATCACAATTCATTTGATTTGGTGAAAATTAATTATTCAGATCGCATCATAAATGTCGCAAAGCGTGATTCGCGAAAATTTTCTCGCGCGAACCGAAAATATAATGTACATGACTCTAGTTCACATCGCTCCACATAGCCTCTAAATGGCATTTCTCTCGTTTCTGCCCATTCAATAAACATAAACACGCAAAATGTAGAGTAATTAGCCATAAGGAGGGGTTTTGCAAACCCAGCGAACCCTCACCCCATTATCGAATGCCATAAAGGGTCACTCGTGTTCATGTGTTGTCTAAATCTGGTTCCCAATGCTTACGCAAGTATTTATCCGTTGATGTTAATGATCATATTCTTACTTTGCAGTTGGACATTGCATCCGATGTTACTCTGATTCCTCACAAAACTTGACATGAACTTAATGGGCCAAGCATCCATCCTACTAACGATTACATAAAGATTGCATTGGGCATCCCAATTAAAATTTCTGGAATTATCAAGTGTACAGTCAAATTCAGTAATCTAATAATTAAATCCAAGTGCCATTTTACTGACGAATGCTTCAATCTATTGGGTCCTGACTAGATCACAAAGTGTAAAATGTCTGATAATCCTTTAATCTAATTTGGAATCCAGATTCAAAAATGCTGGATCAGTCATCCAATCTTTTTTCAATCACTTATGTTCATATCCTTGTTTGATACACAAATGAAGGCAGAAATTTTGTAGTGATCTTCAAAATGATCACAAGCCGAGGAAATGACCAACGAAATCAACAGAAATAAACCTGAATCCGGCCTCACCCAAGGGTGTATCCCCTGCTGGGTCACTGTTCGAAAGGGAGGCTTCGACTTCATTTGACAGCATATATCCACAAATAACACGATATTTCCCTCAACGCTTTTCGTTAAATCCAAGAAAGAAGACTTATTTCCCAAGGATAAAAGGTGATATAGAAAGCCAATCAAAAGTACCGTCGTGAGATGGTCAATCGATGGTTATCAGAAACGACATAAAGGATAAGTGCATTTCACTGACTAAGAAACTAATCAATTTCCCGAAGATTAGAGTGGTATATGTATGAATAAGTATTTGAACATTTTATTCGGTAGCCCAATACACTTTCTCGTTCACTCTTTTGTTCTCGTTCAAGCAGTAAATTAGGGGGTTAGCGCGTAGCAGGCTATGTATCAGTGTCAGATTTTGGACACCGTACATCACAACAGTTACCTTATAGAGCTTCACTTTTTCGCAGTTTACCGATCTTCGCCAAGGTGAAGGGCGACAAACACAGATCAGTCGATTGTAAGCTATGGATATGCACATCCGACATCGGTCTTACTCTGTTTCTCCTCTCTATTCTTACTAATTCATTTTTATAACAACGTTATGTTCGTTAGATATGGTCATTAAAGTAGCCAAAGTATCCGGATGCGACAAAAGAGAGATTCAAGTCAGGTATTAGCTGTGAGGTGAGACTTCGACGTAAACTAGGAGGTTACCATGCCCGTCCAACTCAGGTAGGTTTCCAACCATCTACACAGATTCCTTACATTGATGATCTACGAGTCATTTTTGGAGAATCGTTTACCGTAACGGTTGATAAGAATGAACTGTTTCTCAGTTTTATTATATTAAACTAATTCAAAATATTTTATCATAGGGTAATTTTTATGAAATGTTAGTTTATTGACTAAAAATTACCAGGAGGAAGCTCCTAAATTCACTAGAACGTATTTTTCTTATTCAAATCAGAGTTATTCACTATTAATTCAATGAAGTAGCAACTGACTTCCCAGCGGTCTTGTTTAAATAAGTTTTATTTTTTTTATTAAATTAGATCAAACCATAGGGTTTGATTTTTTTTATTCTGACGGTTTTTAATACTTAATTTACTGTTTGAAGTGAATATCTAGCTACTTAACTCGATCCAACAAGCATGTAGTTCATCATAATATTACGATCATTGATTTATTCTGCATTACTTTAATATCAGAAGGGGTTTTTGAGGAGATTTAGTATTTTCATAGTTGAAAGCGTGAGTCAATTGAAGTTAGACCACCAGGGAAAACCTGGAAACACTGGACGGCCGTTTCGTCCTATTGTGCGACTCCTCAGCAGTGCATATCCACAATCCCGCCACGCGAGATTCGAACCCAGGGTCTACCAGTCTCGCGCCAGACCACTGAGTAAGCATCCGATGGTGTTAATGTTTAACTCCAACCGATCCACGATGTTGAGCAAGGCGATGTCGTGGATGAGCACTGCTGAGGAGTCCCAAAATAGGACGAAATGGCCGTTCAGTGCTTCCAGGTTTTCCCTGGTGATCTAGCTTCAATTGACTCACGCTTTCAGCTATGAAAATTACTTTAATAGTTAACAGATATGCCAAAAAAGCCAAGCTCTGATTATGTACAGGTTAACTTTATTAATAGATTTTGTTTTTAATATACTGTTCAGTACTGAACTATTACCATTTCAATTTTCAATATTCATGATAGTAAATAGTCTAAGGTCATGGAATTATATGTTAATATATTATAATAACAACAAGTGTTTAAGATGTAATAAGCACAGTATATTTCAAATATGAGAAATTTACAAAGTACATGTATATGTTGATAGCTTGAAAGATGAAAAACAACAACCCCCCAAAAAATGTACTTTCCATCCCTTTGCTTACATCACCAAAAGGAATTTGATATTAAAATTGATTTGAAGGTGTATAATCGTAATCATTATTAAAATACATGTTATGATATAAGTGATCCATTTCTTGTGAATAGTGCCCTTTTAACATTCAAACAAAATTGTAATTTATTATTTTTATGTCAACGGAGTGATATTTTCAGTAACATTCACATTCATATAACATGAATTAAGCCTATTGACTTTTGTATATTTGATATTTGAAAGTTCTTGGATGGCTGCTTTGATTGTTGGTTTATTCGCTCGTCGGTCAACAGTAAACACTCAAGTGTCGTTATCTTCAGTTTTCTTCATAGAAGCTTCAGTTGTAACAGGATGTTGAATGATACAAAAGGCATCAAGTTTATTCCTCTTAGGGATCAGGAATCTTATACTTTTAGGACATCGTGGGGGTTTATACGATTAAGGTCGCTTATACATATGAAAATGTTTTTTATGTCCGAACAATGCATGTAAATAAAGTATAATTCAGTCAAAGTCTAAATTTACTAAGCAAATTTAATGAATAATAATAAAAATAGTTTTATTCAAGAAATTATAATGAAAAGAACATAGAGTTGAGATCATGAGCCAATTGAAGTTAGAGCATCATGGAAAACCTGGAAGCACTGGAAGGCCGTTTTTTCCTATTGTAGGACTCCTCAGCAGTGAGCATCCACGATCCCGTCTCGCGAGATTCGAACCCTTTAATGAACGTTTAAATTACAATAGCTTTGGGACAGAAAAGGCTATGACAGTGAATCATACATCAAACGAAAGTTTATGATCTGTAGAATAGATTAGGGACAACACTAAATGTTACTATTTTACAAGCTTTGAATTAAAATGAAATAACGTCCCCCCCCCCAAAAAAATAGCCTCCTTAGTTTGTCAAAGCTTCTTGTTTCTTTGATCACATCAATTTCATAAACATAATTTGATTTCACACATATCTTGTTATTCAAAGAGTATTTGTTGTTCTGTTTTAATGAAATGAACAACACTGGGAAAGAATTGATGAATCATGTATGTTTATATCTAAACAGATGTTTATTATTCAGATTTTGTTTTAAGAAACTACTAGAAAATCTTGTTATTTAAATTAAAATAACAAAACAAAAAGCGCGAAGTATTGTTTTTTTAATTAGATTAGCAACAGGCTTCAGGGTAATTGATTTTGAACTAATGATAACGATGAGATAGACTATATAACTAATCATGAGAAATAACAAGTACCAATTAAAAACACCCAACACCAAGGTTAGAATTTTCAATACAAATGTCAAGACAGTTCTAATGCATGGGGCGGAGACGTGGAGAATTACAAAAGCCATTATCCAGAAGATACAAGTGTTTATTAACAGTTGTCTAAGCAAGATACTTCGGATCCGATGGCCAGACACTATCAGCAACAAGTTACTGTGGGAGACAACAAACCAGATGCCTATGGAGGAAGAAATCAGGAAGAAGCACTGGAAGTGGATTGGACACATATTGGGGAAATCACCCAATTGTGTTACAAGACAAGCCCTCACATGGAATCCTGAAGGAAGACAAAAGAACACATTACGCCGAAAAATAGAGACAGACATGAGAAGAATGAACAAAAATTGGATAGAACTAGGAAAGAAGGCTTAGGACAGAGTGGGTTGGAGAATGCTGGTCGGCGGCCTATGCTTCATTGGGAGTAACAGGCGTAAGTAAGTAATTGATGACAAGATACTAGATGAACTATTGTAGTATGGGTTACACTATATTCACATAAGTAGTATATAACCATGATTGGGCACTGAATGTATTTTAGTAGAAAGTCGATAACGAAAGAACAGGAACGAAACTCAGTTGGTATGAAAATGTATGAACAGTAATAATCGGAGACGATGGACTGGTATTCGCAGAAGGAACGTTCAAAATTGAAACAATTGATTGATAGTTTGTAAATCAACTATTTACTATATAGTTCTTATATTTTACTGAGATATTCTATAATTTTGTGACTAAATACATTCAGTTGTCCCAACTTGTGTTCTTGTTCACTACATTATTAGCAATCGGCGTTTCATTCAGCAATCGTTTTTTTCTTCAAGGAATCAGATTGACGAGCAAAGTGTTGACCTTATTTTAAATTCAATGGTTGAAGTTTTCGTAAATATAATTCTTTCTTTAGTAATTTCAAGAATAAGCCAATTAAAATAGTAACTTTGAAAAGTACTACAATCTCTACAAATCTCCATACTGACAATAAAATAACGATGATTGAAAATTGAGTGGTACGAATTATATGCCCATCACCAAGTTAAATCTATAAGGAATGAAGAGGAGATATAAAAAGGGTGAAGAAAAATAAAGGAAGGGTACCAAAAATAAATAAAGTAATATACTAAGTCTTATTTGGTCAATGAACGCTAAGAGTATCATGCATTTCTTCTTTAAACATAAATATGATTCAGTCTGATATGGTTTGTGATTATTAAGTGACCCTATATCTTACTACATTTGGATCGTATCTGAGTGTTTTCAAATAATTGCTGTCAAAATATACATCCTGACTATTCTCGTATATAATCATCGACATCATTCGCGTTAGTGTGCAATGGAATTAAATAAGTCAAATACGAGAATGAATCTCGAATATGTGTATTTCATACATTCGTCGATCCAAACGGACGATCAGAAAAACGAAGCGAAATGAAATGATGGGCGGTGGAGAAGACGTGTGAGCCAAATCGATTTATTCAAGCATGAATCGATATTTATAGTCAGAGGAAAATAAGTTACAGACATGTGATCAGTAAGATAGAAAATGCAAACTCATACGCTTGCATAAAAACAAAGTTGACAAGCGAATAGTTAGCAAGGTCAAAATGAAGCTTGAGGAGAATGGATTAGTTAGGTTGTCCAGAAGCTAGAATAAGTTACGTGAGCCCAACATAGGATCAGCCACTATAATTATTCCGTTGTCGATCTTTTTCATTAAATTTTAGTGAAGATTACCTCGATATATATATATATATATATATATATAATGATACAAGGTTTTAGAGTATAGGTTTAATATACCTAGTTACCTGGACTCAGTAGCTAAGTATTTTATATGTTGGGCATTTCAATCGATAAGTCTTGGGTTAATATCGCGGAGTGGAAATCTAGTCTAAAATCCAGATACATCCAGTTGATGAGTTCCAAATGGGATAAAACGTACATCCTTTACTCCACTTCTATTTCATATGAACAAAGGTCGTTGGCACATATCTCTATAGCTCATGTTATTTGTAAGAGACGAGATCAAACCCTATTGGGAAACTGAAAATGTATAACATAGATTACTCGGAATAATTTAGCTTTATCTGACACATGATTTCTGTATCAAAACAGAGTTGGGTATTGACTTTGACCTTGCTCAAACGACACACGAAGATATTCATCCAGTTGTTCGCTAGGTTGCCTAATGATAAGCCCAACGTATCGTTCTCTACATGAATACCTGAACTGATGAATACACGTCAAAATAGCAAAGCAAAGTAACTGATCTTTCATTTTAGTAAACAGTGGTCTATCGTTTAAGTGCTCTGGCGCGAGACTGGTAAGTCCTGGGCTCGAATCTCGCTAGGCGAGGTCATGGATGTGCACTGATGAGGAGTCCAACAATAGAACGAAACGGCCGTCCAGTGCTTCCATGTCTTCCCTGGTGGTTTAGTTTATTTGACAAGTGAAATTTAATAACTTTTCAGTAGTATATAATTTTTTAAAATAACTTAACTATTGTAAATTTTTAAGATGTTTCAATTGATTTAACTTTATTTTTAAACCAGTTGTCAGCGTTGATTACCTTGTCTACACACTAATATAACAAATGAATCTCTTTTAATTCATATGACATCAACATATAAGTAATAAACTAATGTTGATTAGTAAGATGATAAGGATCATTGATGATGATGATTCATGAAATTATGACCACTAGTAGTAGTAGTAGTAGTAGTAGTAGTCTTCTTTATTGAAATGTTAATGAATCACTTTCATTAGGGTATACTGAAACAGTTGTTTTTAAATTTTATCGTGATTTTGTTTTCTTTGATACCTTTTCTTTTTGAAGTCTTCATATATTGATCATGTAATGTCAGTATCCGTTTGAAACAGCTTGATGAATAATCCGGTTACTATTACACTAATAGATCAATAAATTTTGGAAATCATTACAACCAATGAATTGATATATTATAATATTTACAAGATTTAAAGTTTATAGTCAACAATGAATAAGGTAATAACATTATTGAACTTCTATCTGAAGTTTGTGCTGATGATGTCGTTTAGAAGGACGATGAAAGGTCTACGACGACACTATCCAGCTCAGAAAACAAAAGTCCATCAAAATTATTGAACTTTGAAATATATAGATTGTATAATGAATGGAATTATTATGTAGAAACCTAATAGATTTGTATTCATATGTCTTGTAGAAATTTGAAATGGTTTAAAGATAGGATTCGTTCTAGTATGTAATGTATCAGCAATACACGGATATACGCATAGTTCAACGTATGATTGAATTTACGATTTTCAGGTCTTACAGTACATGCAATAAATTTAGATCACCACTTTGGATTACAACAGTCATCATTTTCAACTTGAATCAGTTTATAATCAGCGGCATGATCTAGTTGCTATCTCATTACCGCTTTTATTTATTCTACAGACCATGTCCGTTTATTAGAACTTTACAAATTCTATTTCGGATGTTAATTCGTCAAATGCAACCATATAATGAAAATTTAACTACTGATTTAAGTTGATCTTTGATTGTACAATTGTCGTTACAGTCTCATCAATTCACTGTGATTTTACTTTTAAGTGACATTTTTAACTAATAACTACTGCATGTAATCAGTAATATAATTATATGAATTCCTATGTGAATTCATCTTCTTTATGTTGAAGACCATCAAGGATGATGATCTTTGTCGAATGATTGGAGGCCTACTCGAGTTAGACGGGAACGATGTAACTAACAAGTTCCAAATAGGACGAAACGCACGTTCTAGATTCCACTGCTAGCCACTATCCATCTTTGCTTACAATGCTTGTGAAATAAGGCTATATCGAGGCAAAACGCATAGTATGCACATATGCCAATTAGAGACTGATCAGTTACAGTCCTAAACATCAATGGGAAGATTCAAACAAACAATACCAAGTGAATTTAAAAACACTTTATTGTCATCCCACTAACATGTTTATAATAACTTTTGATAAATCCAGTATAAAGCTTACTTACTTTTTTGGGTAGCGTTTTTCTAGAGAGTTAGTTTTCTACGAGATGGGGTTGCTAACTCCATGCCTAACCTTCCTCCTTTATCCGGGCTTGGGACCGGCAGTAACCCCAGACGGTCTCCAGGAGGAGTTCTTGTATAAAGAATCATCATTGAAATTTTGAACTTGTGAATTCGAATAGAAAATAATAGGCAATGTGTAGATTTGGGCTTATACCATATAGCCTGAGCACTATTTCTTCAAAATTACGAGTCAACATTTCTTGATTAGCATATAATTTCCAAATTATAAAAATCTACTCTTCTCAGTCTCAGATCAGTCTAGATATATTATACATTCATATATGTGAGTGACTATTATAGTCTGAACTTTAAAAAGAGAACAACTTACATAAGCATAGATTGTGAAATGAAACTAAAATTGTATACCCCCCTAAATTATCACAACTATATTTAAAGGCCAATATTCGAAACTTGTCAATATATCGATATAAACGCTTTGGTATATTTTCGATTAGCTTCCTCAAAAGACTAGCTTGCTTTATTTTAAGGAGAGTATTTGAGAGAACTGAACTTACTATGGTACAGAACGTATAACGTGTTTAATTTTGTGGAATTATTTTGAATTCATTTGTGAAACACCTTAGAAGTGTAGTACTCAGTGTGAATCTAGTCTTCATATATACACTTGCAGAAGTTTTTATCTTTATAAGCAATTAACTCATCACATCCAGGTTAAACGTAATCGGCTTCTTACAATATTAACTTTTTTTTACTTACATTCATTGTTATTTTGTGATGTATGCTACTTATACTGGCTGATATAAGTAGTATGTAGCAGAAGATTGAAATGAAGAGAACAGGAAGGAAATCACAGAGCAATCCAAATAACAACGGAATTAGAGGAATAATGAAGTATGTAAGGGACGACACTGCATGTATTTGATGTATAATTTTTACATTTTACTAAGGCATTGCGTAATTTTGCATTAAATAAACTGGTTTTCCCCACCTGAGTTTTCGTTCACTTCAGTTTGACTTTATTCATTATATCTGTTTTAATAACATGGTTTCTGGAAGATAACTATATATAAGTACAAATTCCTGTAGCTGGGATATATATCTATTCAAATGGTTTAGAATACACTCAATGTATAAGTTTCATTCCAGATAAAATATGTATCATGAGCAAATGTCTAAGTGTAACTAACCTTTCGCACCACGTTATATTCAGTGTATAGCTTTACAACAAAGACGTCTCTCGAATCTAAGTGGTTTCAGAACTAAATCTTTGCAAGTTCGACTTAAATTTTAATAAGGTACAAATTAGCTATAATTGTGCTGTGAATTTCGCGTAAAATTTGAAGAGTGGAAATATTGAGTTTGATTTGCTTGTCGTATATGTATATTCTTACCATGTTCACTTTAATCTCAGGAAAACAATATAAAAAATATCTTAGAAAAGATCGGCTGTGGAATTAAGGACGCACATTTCGTCCTAGGTAAAATTCACCAACTGGATATACCTGTACCTGTGTCGATTTTCTCACTGAGACTCAAACTTAGTACATTCATGTATTATATATCTAACTGCTGTATCCGAAGATTAAATTATGGATAACTTCTGAGAACTATTTATAGACTATTATTATATAAATTCTCATTGTATAACTGTTAAGTAACTAGATTATATATTTCTATATTTCTATTATTATAAGCTTTCTATTGATATTATGCTTATTATTATACGATTTACTATTCTTAAGTTATTGCCAATCTATTAGTTACAGCCTCTCATATTCACAGCCACTTTTGGTTTGATCTTGTATAACTGCTATTTTCCATTTTATGGTGTGGTTCAGTCTAGTCTGCTTATATATAAACTACGTATCTGAAGTATATTACTAATACAGTGGAGGCGGATATCGTGTTCCGGACTCAACGAGAAGGGTCAGGCGAGAAGAACTTATAAGGATTCAGAGTTAACGCAAGGCTGCTAGTTCTGTTAACTCGAGAATAAGGTCATATAGGTCGGTATTCTGATTAGCGATTTTGTCATATGATAATTGACAGGGTAAAAGTCATAATACTAACTTGTGAAGAAATGGCTATTTCAAGGCTATCTTTACGGGATGAACCTATACCAACAAAGACCGATAAAAATGTAGTCAACAATATCAACAACGGTAAAACCGAAATCCTTTCTAATAATGATAGGAACATCTTGAAGTACTAAAGTACAGAATATGTACTCAAAAGCATACATGAATGGTAAGAATTTTCGCTTTAAATGGTAAGAGAAGGGAACCAAGAATCCGTTTAACTCAGTAAAAATCACTTATTCAGATATTTATTGTATACTTTAATGAATATAATCAAGTTAACATCTCGTGAATAAATGGAAAGTAAACTAAGGTAAATTGGGACTTGAATCAATGTCCAATGTAAATAATTCATGATAAAATTTCCAATGAAGATAAAAAAATATCTGAAATAACAAATGTGGTGTCATTTAATGATTACTGAACTCTGGTCAAACTACCCATCATGGTGAACTATTTCTATATTAGACAACCAGTCCCTGAACGTTGAACAGTTTACCAAATATAATCGAATTCAAAGGTGAATAACGTAGGTCAATCAATAGAACACCATGGTCTAGTCATGTGACTCAGGTTTTATTCTCTTTTTCTCTAAAATGTTCTTACTAATACCTGCTGTTGTTCCAATAAAATTATGTTTATTCTGTATAATCATCAAGGAAGCCGGTTCTCTTAGTTATCACCACAGAATAAGCCAAATTATGTATCAACCGTGAGGTGTGACTTTGACGTAGGTTGAGGGTCATACTACTCATGTCCATCTAAGGTAAACTCCCATCATCGACCTAGAACGCTTACATTGGTATTCGACATAAACAAAAGTTACATCGAATCATAAATACCTCTGCTTTATTCTGTTAATAATGATGCAAATATGAAACCACTTTTATCGTAGTGTTCAATAAACTTATCATTATTAACTGAATAAATTATGTAAGGCGAGCTGTAACCTTGACCTTGATAAATTATTTCCTAACACACATTATATCATGTCAGCTTGATACTTTCGAAGCCTAACTTACCTATTCAATATGAAATCTTGTTGCAATCACTAACTAACTGAACAAGTAAATAATCAAAAACTACACATTTATGAGTGAATCATTTTAGGTCAAACAGGGTTATGATTGTAATTCTTTAACTATTGATATTACAATCAGTAAATAGGGTTTATATGAAGATTATTATCAGTATACCCCCTACAGACAAAATGTTCATTCGTAACATAAAATGTTATATAGATGGAGAATATTTCATCTTTTCTTATGTTATAACCAAAACATTTTAGTCAAAATACGAAACGATTTAAGTTAGACAACTATTAGAAACTTGGAAGTATTAGAATGATGCCTAATCCTAGTATATGGTTCATTATCAGTGAGCATTTATGAACCCATAGCTAAGAGTTAAACTCAACATATTCGGTTTTGAGAGCGAACTCTTAACCTCGAGACAACTGAGTTCATAGTTTATAGTGTACAAGTCTAACTGAAATCAATCTAAGATATTGCATCACCATTTTCTATTGTTTTCATTTAGCAACCTCATTTCTGTAATGTTTGAATTCTACTATTTATGCCTTCTCATTAGAACTCCAGAACTTTCTCCTAAACCTAGTCACTAGTGAACATTTAATAAGTATCAGGATAGTAGCTGTTTAGAACCCTGGTTATAGGATCGTCGACGCTCATTGGTGAGCAGTTCCATACTATGAAGTGACGGTCGCCCAGGATGTGTATTTTTGATTAACTAATATCGGTTCGCGACCTCGATAAGATTCAATAATCGGCGAAATTCTATGCCGAAAAAATAAACAATGCTTCAATCTTATAAGCAAAGATGGATAGTGGCTAGCAGTGGAATCCAGTTTGACGCGCGTTTCGTCCTATTTGAGACTCGTCAGCTGGATGTACCTGCATCTCAGAGTTGATGTTCACTCTGGGACTCGAACCCAGTACCTTTCACTTCAAACGCCATCGTGTTATCCACTCAGCTACTGAATCCTGATAGCCACTTGCTTGTGCAATGGGGTGAAGGCAATACGCACAGTATGCACATATGCCAATAAGAGGCTGACCAGTTGCAGTCTTAAACATCAATGAGGAGATTCAAACAAGTAATACTAAGTGAATTCAATGCTTCGATCTGTTCGCATTTCTTTATTTAATTAAGATAGTATATATCATGACCATGCAAACTTAGAGGGTAACGTTCTTTACTACTGGATAGCAGAAAGAGTCCAATGAGACGTTTTTTCATCTAATTTCAAACTCCACAGTGACGTATATCAACAACAATAAACCGGGTCAAACTCAGTGCCTATAAACCACACGGTAGGCATGATATTAACGTATTTTATTAACATTGACTTATTTTTCATTATAATGAATAGGGTATACATATTAAGTAGTAAGATTGTAGTGAACAAGAAAATGGGTAGGAACAATGGAATGATTCTGACAGGGAAGTTACAGACTATCTCACTAAAATCTAATAACTATACAGTAAACAGTTAATTTGTAAAATAACAATAATGATTTCAACCTTGACTGTTACTTCTTCAAATATCAGTCCATCTTCTCTGATTTCATTGCTTATGCATTTTCATACCGATTGAGTTTCGTTCCTGTTCTTTCCTTATCCATCTTCTGTCAAATTACATTCTATGTCTGACAATCACCATATACTACTTATATGAATATAAGTAACCTACACCACAAGATGAATAATAATCATTATAATTAATGTCCAAAATTTTATTGTATAAAAAGAGTAATAATTAACTAGAAACTTAAATCTGTTCTATAATGGAAGATTTTTTTTAGTATTTTCCAATATACGGAACATTGTTAGAAAATTTGATAAATTTCTTTTTATCTCACAGCAGGTATAGATGATTAAGAAAAAAGAAGTTTTGAAAGAATGGAAATTCCCTCTTTAAACTTTTCATTTTGTATAAAATTTACACCATAAATTAACTTTAGTATTAAAAACATTGAAGACCGATGAGTAATGTGGAAAATATTTCATTTAAGTGTGATAATCCATAATAGGTATACTGTATAACTAAGGATTAACTCCTTCTGTAGCCCCTCCGGGAGCTACTGCCGGTTCCAAGCCCGGGTAAAGGAGGAGGGTTGGGCATGGGGTTAGCGACTCCATCCCGTAGAAAACTAACTCGCTAAAAAACGATAACCGGAAAAATAACTAAGGATTAGAACTGTTAGTACTGAAAGTTCTAATGTTGCTTCTAATTGTGAATCTAGCAAACAACGACCATTCTTGATAATGAGAGTCATGTGACGTAAGAATTACGTTCAAAGTTCTCTTGTATTCACCATCAACCATCTAATAATCAAATAGCTATCATTAGAAATGATAATATTGACTCTAGTATTAGGATTATTGTTAATATTAGTGGTCTGGGATCAAAGGTATTTTTATTCTGGATAGAAATGTGCACAATAAAACTCTTTTCCTACATTCGACGATTGCTTCTCTAACCCTTTAAAGCCTATTAATAAACGGAAAACTAGATGCATAACGCCTTTCCTAATAGTATTTGATACCTTGTTATGTTCATTTTTCCACATCATGAATAAATAGGTGTGGACATTTATTTTTCTACGTCGAAGAAGCAAATTCCTTATGAAATCAGGAAACTTGCAGCGATCATAGAGTAAAGTAAAAAATCGAACACTGTTTTGGTCTTTTTTTAACCAAGAACAAAAGCACTTTTGATTTCCACCAACTGCTGGGTACAACATTACTACTACTAGTATCAATATTATAATCGTCTCTGATGAAGACTCTTTAAATGTTGTGTTATCGTAATAAAGACTGAAGGAATGGCAGTTCCATGAGCCAATATATGGATTATTATTACATACACCCTTATGGAACAGTTATTAAGAAACTAGATCACTAGGTCTACGTATTCCATTTATCATAACTTTTTGGTTAACCCATTAACTACTATCATGCGACTTGCTATTTTTATTTTATTGTCAGTCTGTTATTTACATCGGTCACTTTTGTCTTGTTTACATACGATTATTATTTTCCATTTTATGGTGTGGTACAGTCTAGAGTTTCTGTGGATGTAAAACACATCTGTTTAAAATATGGTATATCGAAGGTCATTTGCTTCTTTTCGACTCATGGGAAGTCGTAGCTTGAGAATAAAGGATTAATAGGGGCTGGGTTGTCTTCCCAAGGTTGATTATTCTAGTCTCTCGTGTAATTGGTCAATATGAGGAAACTAGTATGTCGAGGAAGCATCAGAAATGAATTAAATAAAATTAGATTCCGGATTCTGATTGATGATTTGGAACGTGACAATGGTCAGCGGTTTCAAGGCATAACAACTATTAGGTAACTGAATGTACTTTACGTAAAGTCCAAGCCTTAAGTGCACACCACTCTATCCTCCTAAACAAAACATATTCACACACTTGGAGAAGCTGATAATGAACATAGAACTAGAACGAACTTCACTTATTCCCACATATAGAGATGTTTACTAAACAGTTGTTGTAGCGACTGACATCTAAAATATTTACACTAATTGTTAGCATTCTTTCCTTAATTTAATTTAGAGACTTGAACGTTGATCTGGATACTTTCTCTCTTGTGTACGTCAAGGACTCTACATTTAACATGGATGTATACACACTCATAAAGAGGCACTTACTGAATGTTTTTTAACTAATAGAAATCATTTCAAAGGAAAAGGTTTCTACTTAAAATTATTTATGTAAGCTTTGGTTATATATATAGAAATGATATCTTCGATTACATCAACTAACTGTTGAAATATATTCGAAGAATTGAATAGTTACATGACTAGACTGAATCGACAGAGCACTAGACGGTCAAACATTATCGATACTTAAGCACTATCCTTTTTCTACAGGTAAAGCTTTAGATTTGTTCCTTCATAATCTCTTTCTCTGCAAAACCTTTCTGTTCACTTATTGATCAATTCGGTTTATTAAATTTCTGATTCTCGTCGTGGTATTCTACAGTGAATAAACCTTCACTTGTACCAGTCTCCCGCGTTCTTTTTTCACTTCATGTCGTAGGATTGTGATGGTTCCTCGTCTTTAAATTAAAAGTACTATGTGAATCAGATATAACACTCACAAAGCTTAAAAATCTCAGTGATAACTAAGTCATCCATGATATTACTGTATATTTCTTCTTACTTACAATGTAAATAAATAAAAAATCTAGGGCTTAACCAATGAGTTCATAAGTTAATACGTCAGTTTGAATGTTATGTGGATTTAGTTTTATAGACAGTCCATAAACTATAATTCTGAATTATTGAAAGTTAGGACTGTCTTTAGCAAGGCATTTCAATTGACAAATTTTTATCTCCCAATAAAGTCATGTGTGTTTTAGCCGAAAACCATTCAGAATATATAGAGTGATTTAATGGAAACATAGAGTCAATCTGAAATAGATACACATATTCCAAACGCGACTGATCAATTTCAGTCCTTAACATCAACAAGAGGAAGACTTTAGCAACTCTTACAAATAAATTTAAACTCATACCGTTGTCAAGACAATGTCTACCTGGACTCAGTGTCTAAGTAGGCAACTCGTTGAGTTTCCGAAGTGTAAGATACTGGGTTCGAGTGTTGATGCAAACACTAACATCAGGATGCAAGTACATCTATCTGACGAGTCTCAAATGAAGCTAGAAGCACGTTTTAGATTTCTCTGCTAGCCACTATCCAACTGCACTTCAATAAATGTTTTGTTAACAAATTATTTATGGTGATAATTACTTGTTTACAATACTGAATGACAAAATCACGGTAATAAATATCAAAACAAACCACATGATTTACTAATAATTTATTGTACACTTGTTAGATGACACTGAAAATGTAAAACAGGATATCTACAGTTAGATCATTTTTTGTAGAATGGTTTGAATAATTTTTTCTGGTTAGCGTTTTTTTAGCGAGTTGGTTTTCTACGGGATGGGGTCGCTAACCCCATGCCCAACCCTCCTCGGGTTGAGACCGGCAGTAGCCCCCACAGGAGCTACAGGTGGAGTTTTTTGTAGAATGAGCGGCTGATAAATAAAAAATAATTCCTAACATTTTATTTTGGAATCCACCAGCCTCAATTCTAACTACACACAGTTATTCTCAATTGTTAGAATCGAATTCTAACAAGGTATCCAAGCAACGTAACTAAATAAGTAAATCTTTTCTAAAATATTAGATTTTATAGTTTGCTCATAAAAAATTTTTGTTTGCACTCTACAAATTCACTGATGCATAAATTCATGTATTCAAAAGTTGTTAAAAATGTATGACAACAACTAGAGGCCTTTTTGAATATCTGGGCTACCTTTTTCTGCCATCCTAATATCGCAATAAGTTACCTGTCTTTTATTTATTCTAACACATCATTATTCAGAAGTTGATCCTTGAATTGCTAACATCCAACTGGAAACCATTCAATATTAACCGTCAGGATCGATCAAGAAATAAGAAACGGAAACTGGCTGAGATACTTCGTGCTGAGAATTTTATATCTTACCAAAAATATAATATTGAACAAACCCACTAATAATAATAATAAATATGCATGAACAAAGATGGATAGTGGCTAACAGTGGAATCCAGGACACTCGTTTCGTTCTATTTGAAACTCGTCAGCTGTATGTACCTGCACCTCAGAGTTGATGTTCACTCTGAGACTCGAACCCAGTACCATTCGTTTCAAACGCCATCGGATTATCCACTCAGCTACTGAATCCTGATAGCCACTTGCTTGTGCCATGAGGTGCAGTTTAAATCCACTTAGTATTGTGTGTTTGAATCTTACCATTGATGTTTAGCACTACAATCGATCAATCTCTTATTGGCATATATGCATCCTATGCTTATTACCTCGCTATAGCCTTAATTCATAAGCATTAAAAGTGAATAATAATAAATCATCACTAGAATTATTAACGTTCAAAGTTCAATAAAATTCGTAGTATAAAAATTTTAAAAAAAATCGCACCCTATAAACTTCAGTTTTATTTTCAGCACAACTGAAGAAAAGGGTAAAAGAGTAAAGGGGGAGTTCATCAGATAAAATAAATTAGATTAAAGGGATATGCTTACTAAAATGAATAAAAAGAAATCTCTGTAAAAAATTTTAAGATTACTGACAATCCTTATGGGCATTCATTGATTAAGAATTAATGGTTACCATAGTTCATAACCTTAGTTTTTATTACTAATAATAGTAATAATAAAGAATATCTTAACCACTCACCTCTTCTTTTTTTCTACCCTTTATATTAAATGGAGAATATATATGTATGGTAGTCTTAATGTCAAATTATACATCATTCATAAAACCAAGGGAAGAAATGAAAGATGAAGTAATGTTACCTAATTTGTTCATCTTCATCTTCACTCAAGCTTCCATTGAAGTTTGAACTGACATTAAATGGAAATATTTTGCACATGTATTTTCATAAATATACATATCTATATTTTTCTCTTTCAAATGATTGTTGTATTTTAAGGAACTAGGTTACTTAGAAATGGAAATTAGCATAAGTTTTAGTAAATTTAGATCGCGATTACCAGTGAGATCTAGGATGCTCGTTTAGTACTCATCAGTTGAATTTAACTGAATCTCAGTATTGATGTTCACAGAGAAATTCTAACCAAGTACCTCTGCTGTAAAGATTAGTAGGTTATCCACTGAGTTACGGAGTCGAGATAACCATTAGCATATGCAATGGGTATGAATTTAATGTATAAAGGTTTGTGTCTTCTGGTTGTTAATGTTAAGCATTCCAACTGATCTGTATACTATGCCATAAAAATGTATTGTATTTTAGAAGTTGAAGAAATTCTACTTATTTTTATTCAATTAAAATATTCATAATTTTTCTATTATCTTCATAGTTGAAATCATTAGTCAATTGAAGCTAGACCACTATGGAAAACCTGGAAGTACTGGACGGCCGTTTTGTCCTATTATGGGACTCCTCAGCAGTGCGCATCCTATTATCTATAAGCTTTTGTTTATTTCTGTTGTAGGCATTCTAGAATACATTTGATTACCCTGTGTTAAAGTACAGGTTTTTTGAAAAAATACCACAATATGACAAATAAAATGATGAGTAATAAGTTTAAGTCTTAGTGTGAAAACTAAAACTGGAATGAAGTTACACTCAGTCAAAAATTTGATTGCCCCCCCACTGAGATCAACTCCAGTTGTATTTAGGAATTTCCAGGTACTTGGGATAGAAGCTAAAGGAAGAGTTTCTACAGGGTTTTCTGAATATGATGTTTAAAATATCTTATTAATTTATCGCAAAATCTAATTAAAATAAGTTTGACAATCCACTCTCTGTAAACCATACTGATCGATAGACTCCAGAACATTCTAACTTTTTGCCTGTCGACTAACTATGATATCAGTAAGACTGGTTTATTTATCTAGACACACAAATATTGGTACAAATAGGCACCAGATACATATGCGCCACACAAATCTCATTTGATTTGTGTGAAGGCTGTGATAATGCCCGGGTTCCCAAACCGGGGCAGGTGGTTTTATTAGGGGGCCACACCCCGAGCCTTTGGCCTAAAGGTCTAGTCCACAGGGCAGTGGAACATCGTGAGGGGATGCAGTCACATGGTAGCCGGTGACCAACAATTGATTCATACTCCATTTGTTCCCTCAAAATACTGGAGCCCATGTGCACCATTGGTTTGGAATCCGGGTTTTCTAACTCCCCTAGGTGGACACTCCACATCCACCAACCCGGTCAGAGCACCGGACATCCGCTTTTCGTCCTCTCAATGTCGTAAACAACAGTAATGCAACGAGAAGGTAGTGAGTAGGACTTCCCTGGTAGAGGCAGTATACGCGTGGCCATGTGAGAGCATTTCGAGAGGGAGAGAGGACTCTCTCCACTCTCGGCCATACCAGGGCATTTGGGGCGCAAGACTAGTAAGACTAGTCACGTTTTCTGTATTATTCTTTACAATCCGGGATTAAAATCTTATGTAATTATAAATACAAAGACTACAACTAATCATTAACAAACTCTAAATGGTGTATAACTAAGATAAAGGTGGTACAAATCTAAGTAGATATGTGTATAATGAAATTGTTGTGATTTATGAACAATTAAAGAGAGAACAATAGTTGCTGAGTACAAAAGACAAATGCACAAAATAGAATAAAACACAAAAATACCACAGATCAGTTGTTAAGCAAATTATTTACATTGATTTCCCAAAATGGAATAGTTTTCAAAATTTTATATTTTCATTCATCCCTTTAATTCCAAAAAAAACTGACTATATTGAAAATTATCTAAATACCACACATACATTCACCCGGAAACAGTTCTTTTTATTTTCACAAAGAAAAAGTTGGAACAATTATGTAACTGGTAACTTTAAAACTTGTTTAAAAAAATAACAAACTCAACAGGCAATTCTTATAATGATATTTATTACTACTTCTAAAAATAATTTGATTTTTAAAACTTTAGTAGACACGGTTAAACTTCACTGGTAACGGCCTCTCACTAGAACTCAAAGAAACACCTTTTGAAGCCAGACACAAGTAAGCACATGATGATTATCAAAATGGAAGTTTGTGGAGTTCAACTATGTCTTTTGTGAAGCAGTGACTCAATAAAGACAATGGTGGACGGCGGCGCAATATTGTGGATTGGTTGAAGTTAGACATTAACACCACTGGATGCCGGCTCAGTGCTTTAGAGGTTAAGCGTGTGCGCGCGTGACCGAAGGTGCTGGATCTGAGCCCCACGTGTGGAATCGTGAATACACACTGTTGAGTAGTCCCATACTAAGACGAAAAGGCCGTCCAGTGCTTCCAGGTTTTCTATGGTGGTCTAGCTTTACCCGGTTCATGAATTCAACCATTAAATTATTTAGTTGTTCTTGTTTTTATCTATTACCACTAAGAATAAAAAACTTCACGTAAAATCATGTTTATGTGCAAATACACATAAATAAATATTGGTACAAAGGGGCACCAGATACATATGCGCCTCACAAATCTCATTTGATTTGTGTGAGGGCTGTGATACTTCCCAAGTGGTTTTCCTAGGGGGCTACAACCGGAGCCTTTGACCTAAAGATCTGATCCACAAGGCAGTGGAACATCGTGAGGAGATGCAGTCACATGGTAGCCGGTGACCAACAATTGATTCATACTCCATTTGTTCCCTCAAAATACTGGAGCCCATGTGCACCATTGGTTTGGAATCAGGGTTTTCTAACTCCCCTAGGTGGACACTCCACATCCACCAACCCGGTCAGAGCACCGGACATCCGCTTTTCGTCCTCTCAATGTCGTAAACAACAGTAATGCAACGAGAAGGTAGTGAGTAGGACTTCCCTGGTAGAGGCTATATATGCGTGGCCATATGAAAGCATTTCGAGAGGGAGAGAGGACTCTCTCCACTCTCGGCCATACCAGGGCATTTGTGGGCGTGTAAACACAACATCATCTCAATCAACCCTATTGTATTGAGATTATGCTTCCTCAGAAAAGAAACCTAACACTGATCGATCAGTATTCCTTCCCCCACCACCACCACCACCATAAACAAATCAACAAGAATCCCAGATCATACAAAATATACACTTTATTTGAATATCTATCTATACAATCATATAAAAGAGTAGATAATCAAATTTCTTTCTGAAAAAGAAGATATCTATTGATAACTAAACTATTTAAAACAATAATTAACGTCTTCACTTTTGATTTTAGCTCTTCTGAGGTGTATTCATTGTATTATCCTTAGAAACTCCACAATCAAATCACCATCCAAGACTGTCAGTTACTTTGAATGTAGTCTATAAGTTGTCAAATGCAGTTAAATAATAAGTATCTTCATTGATTACAATGCTTTGGGCTTCTTTTTTAAGTAAAGGATAAATATTATCCAAATACCATGTGAATGTATGACAATTTAATGAATTTGGAATAATTCTACGTGATCTTATATCTCCAGCTGGTATTATTTTAGATTCTGGTGATACTGTATAAAAATAAGATAGATATTCTTTAGCTAATGTTAAATTAGTATCATGTTGAAACCAAACTAATACAGTACGTTTATGATTACGTAATATGGTAAATTCTTTACCCATAGGAAATGTATATGGATGATTATTACGAAACATATGACCAACGCGACTACATGGAATAATTTCAATTTGTCCATAACACATCCATGTTCTAAGTGATAATTCAATATTTTCACCACCCCATATATTCATTTCTTCATCATATCCACCATAATGGAAGAAATCATCTTTCCAAACAGCAAATAAACCACCAGCTAATGCTGGTGATTTTTGTGGATAAATTAAATGATATGGATTAGTTTTATTATATTTTATTGATAATGGTGTTACACCTTCATTAATATGATGCCATCGAAATATTAAATCCCATGAGAAACCTCCTAAATATAAATTATCTTCAATATTATCATAATCTGATTTGTATAATGTTGATAGGATAAGTGGACTGACAATAAAATGTTTTACAGGATCTGTAATTGAATGTAAAAATATTTTAAAAAAATTAAGCGTTACTAGGAAAACAGCGATAAGTGTTTTGAATGAAAGCATTTTTTAATCGTTATGTTTAGAAATTAAAGTACCTATAAGAATTAATGATTATAATTGTCTCTTGAGTGTTGTTAGAGGTATGAGGGCAATTATTACTTCCCGGTTGCCCACAGCGTGGAAGGGTTCTTCTAGGGGTACCTGAAAAAGAAAATTGGGTTAGAAGTGGTCTCAATGACCTGAAAGCGTGAACGTAGTGCCCAAGGGACAACTGCTTGAGGTCGGTCACACACGACCTTTTTGTGAGTAGTTTTTGTGTGAGCTCCGTTCTTTAAAGGACCTTACCACCGGAAACGGAAATCCGTGGCATAAGGTGAGGTGTGCATTTTTAGGGTCGACCTTTTCTAACCCCACCCCTCCTTGTGGGAAGACAGCATCGCTGTTGTGCTGGTTATCTGAAGGAAACACCTTAATGCTGTCACACCTCTGTATAGTCAGCAGTACGACTTCGCCTTCGGACCTTGGGTTTGCTGCTTTTAGTCTTACCCCTCTTCAAACGACCTGTCTAGCATTGTAGGACCTTGAGGAACGATTGTTCCAGCCAGTATAGCTCGATTGGTTCATCATGATAGGCGGGGCCGACCACAACGTCAAGGTAGCAGCAACGGTCGGGATTATAGTTCTCTACCCTTAGTATGCTTATTTTGTCATTAGACTAACGTCCTATGCTCTGAATAATCCACACTGTAACTGACAACGATTAATCTTGAGTTAAGAATGTTATAATCTAAACGCCTACTCGTCAATGCCCATCTTTTCTTCCATCCCAGGTAGGGGTTTATATAATCTTAAAGGAAATGATGACCCTCATGAAATTTCACCTCACATCACCCACATTCACACTCTAAGATATCAGCACTGAGCTATTTAACAAGTTTTGAAATAATGTCTTGTTGGTGAGTACTAGACAGATGAAAATCCAAGACCAAGATTTCCTGCCGACTGCTTTCATACCCATGTAATTGAAGGGAATACAGATATATTTTTTTATTTATTATCTTACAATCTTGATGTGATTGACTAATATCTAATTTATAGAAGGTATAGGAGAAGTTGGTTAAACTAATTATCACTACCTCATAACTACATGAAAGACAACTTAATGTAATTCTGACAACTTTTAGTCATAATCCACGTTCTTGTTCATCATAACTTATTGAAACTTCCTGCATTGAAGATGCAAATTTTTATTAAAGTCATGATTAAATACTGGAGCATTCATAGAGATATTTATTGATTTGTCAGTTCTGTTATATTATATCCAATGTGAAAGATGATCAGTTAACACTTGTGTTGATTCCAGTACGCAAATAGTACTTAAATTATCCAAGCCATCATAAAGTATGGATACTGTTTGTGGTTTTTTCTAACATAAAGAGACATTCTTGAAGACATACTGTAGAATATATAAACATTCGTGTAGCAAAGTCTCTATCATTTGGATGAGAGAGGAAAACGAGGAAACATTGAACAGTTATACCGTTCTAGTAAATCAAAAACACCAACCATATCTTGCGATTTGCGAAGCATGCAGTTTTAGTAAAATTGACCAAGATAATGGCATGTTGTTCGTGACTGCCGACAAAACTTCATGCTAGTTGATTTCCTATTGATTTTTATCGGATAATCACTAGACTATCTGCACTAACCAGTCACTAAGTAATAAACAATATCAGTTTTTCTATTTCTTAGTCCGGACCAAGTTCTATCAAACACATTCGCCATATAGCTACTATATCAGGTTGCTTCACATGTCAGTAAAATGTTTGATTTTACGTACTAAATATGTTTGACAGGTGTATTTGGATTTGTGGTTCATTCTTTTTTGTACTTGACACTAGGTTGTACATTAAAACCGGGGAGAAATGATTATCCTTCGACTCGAGTATCACAGTGGTAACACCTCCCATTGTTGGCATAAGTAATAAACTCTATATGAATGTTAGTTCTCTTAAGATAGTATATAATCTCTGTTGATGAACTCCAACGAGCATGTAAACTAGATTCAAGACATCCTATCAACTGTCTTCAGTCATCTTACTTTGTAATGCTGTATACATTCGTTAGAACGTCTCAAAAATACTTTTCTAAAAGTGTTCCTTGACCTTGATAATTTAATTAAAAAACTTACAATAGGATTTTGTCACTATGCCCTTGTTATTATTACTATTATTATTACAGTTTTCTTTCTTTCTTTGTTTTTTTTTAACCAAAATCTAGATTTCTATTTAATTTCCATAACGATAATTAGTAGCGGCTAAAATATTTATAAGTTGGTTCCCTACAGAAAAAGGATTTTTAAACTGATTGAAAGTCAACTAAATAAGCTAGAAAGTAAGTGGAAGTAAACAATGTGAAGAATGCTATGCTAGATAGTAAATCAGTAATCTCACGGTAAGTCCAATGTGAGAACAAACTGTTTTTAAAAAGATAAAAATGGTTGAATTTCATATGGTTTAAGCTTAAAATAAACCTTGGTATACGCTTTTGAACAATATTACAATGGCTGATTTGATATTAGCTCCGTGAACTGCCCAAACCAAATGTCTCACAATGAAGGAAGATATGTATCTGTCTTGCGCTCTTATTCAACCAATGGAACTTATTCATTTTTGTAGCTACTTCAGAATGTGTTTGGCCGTCCTTACGTGTTAATCTTATCCATCATAAGATGTTGTTAGTAGGTGACTGGAGGGGAGATGGAGTAAATCATGGATATAGACTATGTCCAGGTTGATAATAGGGAGCAAGACATGACTATAAACTCGATGAAATCAAAATTCCTCCTGAAATTAGGACCTAAAACATCCGATGTGTTACAATTAAAACTATTCAAGTTATTTTTCATAGTTGAAAGCGTGAGTCAATTGAAGCCAGACCACCATGGAAAACCTGGGAACACTGGACGGCCGTTTCGTCCTACAATGGGACCCCTCGGCAGTGCGCATCCACGAACCTGCCCCCGCGAGATTCGAACCCAGGACCTAACAGCCTCGAGCCGAAGCCCTTAACCGATAGACCACTGAGCCGGCATGTCTAACTTCAACTGATCCACGAAGTTGAGCAACCATTCACCAATTGTGTTCAGTGAGTTCCTATCTCACAACAGACGTGGTTTTGAATAGGACGAAACGGCCGTCCGGTGTTTCCAGGTTTTCCATGTTGGTCTAGCTTCAATTGACTCACGCTTTCAACTATGAAAAATACTAAATCTCCACAAAACCCCTTCTGATTATTCAAGTTATCTTTGCTCAATATTGATTGTCCCCAGTCATCAAACATTCGACGACGTATAACGAGATATCAAATAATTTAAAACAATGGCCACATTCAGTTTAATCAATATCCAAGACTAAAACAACTATTAGGTGAACAATTAACATAAACTTGATCTTTTTATAAACCTAGATTAAACGTCAGAACTGTATCTAACCCCGAAATTCGGCAAACTATTATTGACTATTCTCTTTTGGTGTATGTGCATTTTATGAGGGTTGTCTCGATACTGTCAATAAGTCACAAGCATTATAAGCAGATATGGATGGTGGTTAACAATGGAATCTAGAAAATTTTAATCGTCAATCGTTTGTAGTTTTATCAAGATACTTTTATGATAACATTGCATTACAATATAACTGGTTGACTAAACCATTTTTTCCTATTAGGTCTACATATTTTAAAACCTTTGGCTAATGATTTCTTCGGTGTCTCAGTATTCTTTAATGCCTAATTCCCCATCCTTAAACACTTATCTGAATCGGATTCACATAAAGTAATTTTGCGAATGAATAACTTTATATCTTCCCACAATATTGGGAGACTACCTATTATCGAGAAACTTTTGCACTGAAATTCCCTCAACGATCAAGCGATTTCAATGATTTGATTATTTTCGGTTGTGTTACTGTGTTTGGAAGAGGTCTGTGTAGTTAGCTTACAACTATTTAAGACTGGGTGATCCCAAAGAGTTGATCTTCTAAGCATTTTTTGAGATTTTTTCATCCAGCCTGCTTTATCGACTATTTATTGCATTTTAATACAGGTTACCAATCCTCAGTTCTTCTGGAATCCCATTCTGTCTCACTTTGTCCTCACTAGTGTGAGAAAACACTTCCGAATGCATAGTAAGCAGGCATAATCAGTGAAGCTCAACAAACATGGGAATGAGATAAACATCACTGACATTTGGGGTCATACAATATCGGAAAATGACTGAAGTTACGAATATGAACAGTGATATACGTACCTAATAATTTACAAGTAGCATAGTCACTGAGATTCCTGGTAGTCCTAGATTTAAAGCAAACCAAGTTCACAGGTTCACAGTGCTAAGAATTCAAGTACTGGAATTGAACAATCATCCAATTTCCCCAGGTTTTCAATAGTATTCCAAACAAAGTCAGTCCGTAATTTACTGTACTTCCAAATTAATGAACATTTAAATTACCACATGGACGATTATGTGCAAATTCATTGGTATAAACGAATCTTGTTACCACCAATAACTAAAGATCTTTAGTCAAATCTCGCGTGAGGTCCTAGTTTTGAAATCTCAAACTGGAACAAAAGAGCTATCGGGTGTTCTATAGTATTCGATTTCTTATTTTATACCCGTCTGTGATGAAAACTGATTTCAAGCAATCCCTCACACCGAATGAATGAAGATAGTGCGCTCAAAGTCAATATTTCGAAATTTACAGTTTCTCATCTATTGATATCCTCCAAAATTAGGACACATGGGACATCAATTCCATAATAATCGGTTTGGGTTAAATTTTAAGTGTGAACTATGAGAAATAAACAGTATCATATGTTGAAGTCATTGTTTACGAAACAAGAAATGAACTTCTTTAACATAAAGTATAATGATATAATCAAATAATAATCTTACATGGTAATTTTGAAGTACTTCTCTCATTCTGTTGACTCTGTAGATTCCTTTGTTCATGTTTTTCTTGTTGATATTTCTTTCTTAAGCTTATCAATTGGACAACTAACGGTTCTAACCAATGTTCCAATGTTTCAACATGAGCATCAAGAAACACTAGTATCTCACCAGTAGCATTCCGTGCACCATTCATACGTGATTTAACTAAACCCTCTCGATTTTCATTTCGTATTACACGTATCTAGGTAAGTAAAATGTATATTTAAGAATTATATATCAAACTAACTTATTTATCATATAAAAGTTGTACATAAATAAGTATACCACAGTAATTTGTGATTTCTTTTAAAAAGTAATTTTTTTCAATTTCATAGTTGAAAACATCTGTTCGTATATCTGCTTAGTTGTGTAAATACTGGTGGTAGTTTGAGTAGTGAAATTAATTTACGCTTAGTAAAAGTCATACGAGCTTATGCCAATCTGAGCCGTCTTTGACCTGTTTATAATGTTAGTCTATCTGTAAAAGACAGGGTCTAAATTAAGTTAGTGAGAACAGTTTTTCTCTGTTTGTGAAACCTGGCCTCTCTGAGTTGAGGGTGGTAAGCGGCTATTCGTGTTTAGATATCGTTTCCTCCGAAGGATTGCTGACATACAATGGAAACATCATATTAATTATGTGAAGGTTTGGCAACATGTTTTCTGGCACAGAGACGATAATTCGGTTGATGTTACCATATTGAATCACATGTACTACGAATGCCATCTTCGCGAACTCCATATTTTGTATTATTTGGAGACTCTGGGACTGGTTGGAAAATGTGGAAAGGTGATCAGTGTATGGTATGGTGTCGTGCTATGAAAAAAAGCTATACAAGAATGGTATTGGTTCATCCTTCATGAATCTCTCGTTGCAATTCTAGAAATAGTACAACTCAGTGGCTTGAGATGATATCATACATGTCTCAGAATAGTGGTGAGTGGCGTTTCTAACGTAGCTTTCTTTCACTTTCATCATAAAGGTAGAAGTAACTTCTCTAACTAATAGAATCCTTTTCGATTGTGTTTTTCTTAACTGAAGTGCTTTTCCTATTATTATTATTATTATTATTATTATTATTATTGCTTCACTTTCGAACATTAATTTCCACACAGTTTTCTTCTTTTCCCTATTACAGTCACCTTCTTTTCTCCACCTTTTCACAACTTCATTTTACTGTGCAGTGCATATATATTTTGGAGCCCCCTACACCAATGCTTATGGGTTTAAATGAACAAATTGCTCTATGTTGACAATGAAGAATGATTCTTTGTAAACAGAAATTGGGTAAACGGTAATAGTCAAGTTTCAATACTGTACGTATTTGATATATTAAATGAAAAGATTTGGTTCCATCGTCTTAAAAGTAGAACTAAAATATTGTTAGAGTTTTAAGCTTGAAAGTAGTATAATTAAAATTATAATTTGCAATATGAATAGTCACTATTCTATTCCACTAACTAACTAAACTATATACAACTGATGAATTCAGATCTACTCCTTTAAATTACAGCTTATTAATATAATGACAGGGATAATATACATTCATAATCTATTACCTTACATAAACCTCACCGGGTAAGTAATAGTGAGGTTATACACAGGGTGTTAGGGAATGATGGTAAATCAGTTGATGAGGTCATGAATCTTCATTGATTGAGATGGTTGGGCCACATGTTACGTATGCCTAAACACCGATTACCACGACGTGTTATGCTGACTAGTATTGGCGATGATTGGAAGAAAGTTAGGGGCGGCCAAACCAAAACATGGCATCAATGCTTGAAGTCACTAACTGCTAATCTGAGCCATGTTGGTAGATGCAGACTACTCGGCTGGGGTCTGCGCGACTATCGTAACCAATGGTTGGAGACTCTGGATGACACGGCTCAGAGTCTATCACAATGGCTCAGGTGTATACATTCTTTGTCTTCCCGTAAACTGAGATTAAAATTGCTACACATCCTTATATACAACCTTTCTTTTATATATTACCACCACTAAATTAACTTTTATTAATACGGTGTTCATCTTGTTGTGCTAATGAGGTATGGCAACTTGGACCGATGCACATATGTGCCTGGTCTTACGCTGTAGCTGACTGACTGACTTCACATAAACCACAAAAGACAATGATTTAAAAATATAAAATCTACAAAAGGATTATAAAAAAATTCAATGACACATGTTTCAGTTATTTCTGAGTAATATGATATAACAACAGACACTGTCAGCAACAAGCTACTGTGGGAGACAACAAAACAGATTCCAGTGGAGGAAGAAATTAGAAAGAAGCGCTGGAAGTGGATAGGACACACTTTGGGGAAAGCACCAAACTGCGTCACAAAACAAACCCTCACATGGAATCCTGAAGGCCAAAGGGAAAAGAGAAAGACCAAAGAACACATGACGCCGAGAAATGGAGACAGACATGAGAAAAATAAACAAAAATTGGATAAAACTAGAAAGGAAGGCCCAGTACAGAGTGGGTTGGAGAATGCTTATCGGTGGCCTATGCTCCATTGGGAGTGACAGGCGTAAGTAAGTAAGTAAGTATGATATAACGAAACATTAGATTTATAAATATGATCAAAGAACAATATAATAAAACAACTACTAAGTTAATACTACCTTGAAACATATAAAACAACATGGTAAAATAGACATTTTCTAATTTCCTTTTTTTTTCATTTTCTTTTCAGTTTTTTCAGTTTTTTCCTAACAACTACCTATTTCACAATTGATTGATCACTGGGTGGTGATCAATTCCATGCGTGTCAAGTCCTTCTTAGTGCTGATCGAATGCACGCAGTTTCGAGCCACTTAGACTAGTGACCACAATGCAACTTGATCGATAGCATGTTTCTATAGAAATAGATTAATATTATTTCAGTTGAAGGAATAGACATAGAAACAAAAAAGAGAAGATAATTTTAATTTTTTTTGTAAAAGTAATATGGTTACAATTTCAGTGAAACAACTACTAGAATACTAAATGATTAATGAAGTTTAATCTGAACTCTTGAGATTTTGAAATTTTACATAATAGTCAATTGTAATGTCTTGATAAAAGGTTCCATTGATTCAAATTTAATTCTAAACATTTTTGCTGTGGATTTTTCATCAATAATAGGACTATTGATAAATTTGTTTGTTAGACTGTTAAGTTAACCATCACTACACTGTCAGATTACAGGTACACTGTGCTGACGAGTGTCCAAGTAGCACGAAATCCGGGTACAGGTATTCCTGTTAACCACCTCCAACCACCAACTACTTATTTAGTTAAATCATAAACTTGGTATTATCTAAAAAGAAATTTTCAATTTATAGTTACTTAATCAATAATTAGATGAATTAAGTCAGTTCAAACTATAACTTTAGAAAAAAACATCTTCGAAGTTGTGTGAGAAATAGATATGATGTTTAATTTAAATCTATTCTTTAATATAATTACTGAAACTTTAGAAACCATTTTCAATATATCACTTGGTTATAATAATCATCTCACAGATATTTGTCTAGAGAATCATTTTATGGAGAGATACTACTAATAAAAGGCTTTCTGAAAACTGTATGCATTAGTAGTAAATGTGAAATAAGATAATCCTTTTGTGGGCTAAATAATATATCTCAATAATAGCTGCTAGCTTGAAATGATTGTATGGCTTATTTGTTGACTCAAACTAAACACCCTATATCATTCAGAACACTTTTACTTTGAGATCCTACTATGTCGGTCAGGTTAGTTGTAAAGGGATGTAATGTCAGAGCCCCAGATCATGTTACTGACTATATCAAACTGTAGGGATAGTAAAACATTTCCTTGAATAACCTATATCTCTGCTAATGCTATCTTCCATCAATCAGAAGATTGTTCATAAATAAGAATATATTACTATCTCTTAATCCTGATAATTATTAATACAGAGTAACAAAATTCACTCATAGAAAGGTATATGCTTGAAGTATATTATTCGTACAGTGGAGGCTGATTATTGTATTCTGTGGAAAAGGGCAAGGAGGAAAGCCACTGCATCTATGACCTATAAGAGCTTAGTGTTGAATCAAAGTTGTTAGTGCTGAATAGATTCCGATTGATGTTTAGATGACGTGAATTCAATCAGTGGCCGTAAGTCATAACATATACGATTACTAATAATGGTGTAACATCAAAGATTTTACTTTTCGATTTCAAAGAAATTGAACACTGGGTAGACCATTTGTAAAAGACTAATGAATATGCAATAACGCAAGAAGCTGGAAAATAACATTTATCTCACAACAATGTATAAGATTCTGTTTTAAACAAAAATTAACTGTATTTTTCCCAACTTAACTGAAGCTTAAGTGGTGATAATAAAGAATTCATTTCCTATCCGACGAATAACCATTGTTACTGAAATTTTTTTAATTATGCATTATTAATTTTAATAGTTGACATCATGAATCAATTGAAGCTAGACCACCATGGTAAACCTAGAAGCACTGGACGGCCGTTTCGTCCTATTGTGGAACTCTTCAGCAGTGAGCATCCACGATCCCGCCTCGAGAGATTCCAACCCATGACCCAACATTTTCGCGCGCAAGTGCCTAACCTCTAGAACACTGAGCCTGCATCCAACGTTGTTAATGTCTAACTTCAACCGGTCCACGAAATTAAGCGACACATCCATCATTGTCTTCAGTGAGTCACTATCTCTCAACAGATCTACTGGTCACTGCTTCTCACTAGAACTCCAGAAAATACCTCTTGGAACCAGTCACTAGTGAGCATATGTTGATTAATATCAGAAGGGGTTTTTTGTGGATAATATAGTACTTTCAATAGTTGAGATCATGAATCACTTGAAGCTAGACCAGCATAATCTCAACCAATTAAATTCCTATAATATACAGAATACCCCTTCTGATATTAATTATGTATTAGATGATCAATAGTACTAAAGACTAGAAATAATATAACTTATTATCATCTAATACTTCACTAGGCTTTATTTAAAATGTATTGAGGACTAGAATATTATTTTATATTAGCAAGTCTGACAAAACAAAACAAACTGATGAGATGTTGGTTTGAAGTGGTCAACAAGAATACCTGGACCCGGATTTCGTGCTGTTGGGCACTCATCAGCACAGTGTACCTGTAATCTTAAGGGGACTGACGGTTGCTTGTTCCTGAGTTTCCTACTGACTACCTCCAACCACCATCTTATTTCAACATAGTGAATGCAATATCAAGTCACCTACACTAGTGACCACATTGCTACTTGGTCGATATGATTCGATCTGCACTAAAAAGAACCTGACACATATGACACTGACCACCACCCAATGATCAATCAATTGTAAAAGCAAACTGAAAAACTGAAATGAATAAAAACTCCCACTTTTCTGACAGAACGTGTAGTGATGGTTAACTTAACAGTCTAACAAACAAATTTATCAATAGTCCTATTATTGATGAAAAATCCACCGCAAAAATGTTTAGAATTAAATTTGAATCAATGGAACCTTTTATCAAGACATTACAATTGACTATTATGTAAAATTTCAAAATCTCAAGAGTTCAGATTAAACTTCATTAATCATTCAGTATACTAGTAGATGTTTCACTGAAATTGTAACCATATTACTTTTACAAAAAAAATTAAAATTATCTTCTCTTTTTTGTTTCTATGTCTATTCCTTCAACTGTTTCTATTTCTATAGAAACAAGAAAAAAAAAGAACTGTCAATAAATTTTTTTTGAAAAAACTGCGGCCGAAATCCATATGACCTTGACATTTTGCTTAGTAACAAATTTTTTTAGTCTCAATAACAATTCTATTATAGAAGGATGATAGTTAATGGAATTGTTTTACACTGAAAAAATACAAACTATATTTTTACAGAGATTTCATTAACATACACATATAACATAGTAAACAATTTAGTTGCATTTGATGCTGTTTATCAAATTCGATTTATATTGAAGATACCACCAGTAATGTAGTTTGACAACTCTTTACCAGTAACACCTTCTATAATCGAATCTTGCCTACCCAGTTAAAATCAGAAGACAGAAGCGAAGAGGTTGGAAGATATATATTTGATAGGTTATCAATATATCGAGAAATGATTGGTCTAATCTGGCTAATGATCGTAGGAGATGTTTCCCCCGATGTGTTGTAACGTGATCTGGTACGGATGCATGACCGAGCGACTTCAGCTAAACAAGCCCACTTAAACTAATGTGGTCAGCATCCAATATCGAACAGTTACAAAGCTATTGATTTTGGGGAATTATTTACAGCTACAATATACAAGAATGATAACTGAAAATGAATGGTAATCTTAATGGGAATCAAATTTTAAGAAAATACAAGCCATGTAGACAATAAAGTATAAAAATACTTGAAAGTACTTGGAATTGATCCACATATGTTTTGTGATAATCTTACGAGCTGACTACGCAACCTAGTGGTTAAAAATCAAATACTCCGATCGCCAAATCATCTTTCTAAACAAGCAGTGGAAACTACACATTACACCGAGTGAATATATCAAGTAGAAGAAATTATCACTTATTATGCAAGCTTTTTGTTGTGGTTGACTAGATCATGAAGACCTCAACATCTGAGGGAAAGCACGGAATACAATAGATAGGTTGGATGCAACTAGACGATTCTGACTTCGAAGATGACCTAGCTCTTCTGTCTCATACACATCAACAAATGCAGGTCAAAACAAACAGTGTAGCAGCAAGATCCTCAAATTCAATTGAGAGAACACCAACTCAATCACACTTGATGGAGGACCTCTGGAATATGTGGAAAACCTTATTTATCTGGGTAGCATCATCGATGAACATGGAGGATCTGATGCAGACGTAAAGGCGAGGATTAGCAAATCAAGGGCAGCATTCCTACAGTTGAAGACCACATGGAACTCAAAACAACTGACAACTAATATCAGAGTCACAATCTTCAATACGAACGTCAAGACATTCCGAATGTACGGGGCTGAAACCTCCAGAACTACAACAACCCTCAACAAAGAAGTGCAAGTATTTATGAACAGTTGTCTACGCAAGATACTCAGTGTCCGTCGGCCAGAAACCATCAGCAACAGCTTACTGTGAGAGAGAACAAATCAGTTTGTAGCTGAGTAGGAAATTAGGAAAAAATGTTGGAGGTGGATAAGACATACATTGAGGAAATCATCAAACTGTATCATGAGCCAAGCGCTAACTTGGAATCCTGAAGGGAAGCTGTAGAGAGGAATACCAAGGAACATATTGTGTCGGGAATTGGAAGCAGACATGAAAAGGATGAGTAGTAACTGGAAAAAACTGTGAAGGATTATCCTGGACAGATTTCGATGGAGAATGTTGGTGGGCGGACTATGCTCCTCCACGATGGGTAACAGGCGTAGGTAAGTAAGTTTTGGAAAGGAATCGCCATAGTACAGGAAATGACTTAAAATTAAACTTTTATCGACCATTAAGAATGTTTCTTTAATATCAAACAATATATTTCTTATGTTTCTGCTACATCTAACCTATGTAGTTGAATTTATTTATACTCAAATCGTTAAAATGTCAAACGATTTTAATTAGAACGTTTTGGTGTTACATTCTCCAGCTTATGAAACCTACCCATTGTATATCGATTCAGATACGAATAAATAATACATAGAAAACTTGAGACTTGTATATTTGATCAAGATAAACATCTACTGGATACTGAAAACTGTTTATATACTTCTAACTTTATTATTGTTCTGTAATTTCAATATTAATCAAAGTTTAATTTTCATGAGAATACCTTTTTACCATAATAATGGTTGTTAGGCTTAGTGTGGTATCAAAAGTTAACGAGAATTAGTGAAAATAATTCAACACTCAGCTCTTACTCTTCCAAATCTTCGAGAATAATAACGGTATTAATGTAATGAACAAAACACCGGTTAGGGACAATCGAATGTACTTAGACACAAATTACAGACTATCTCACTAAATTCTGATAACCATACAATGAACAAATAATATATTTGTAATATCCCAATGAGTAGAAAAATTAGATTTTCTAATCTAAAATTAGATTTTCTAATCTAATTTTTCTACTAATTGGGATATTACAAATATATTAATTTATTTATAACAATCTACCCAATGCTCAATTTATTCAAAATTATCAAATCAAAACTTGTTAATGATACCTACATACAATGAACAGTTAATTTGCAAAATAACCATCAATTGTTTCAATCTTCACTTCTGTAAATATCAATCCATCTTCTCTAATTTCATTATTTATGCATTTTCCTACCAATTGTGCTTCATTTCAGTTCTTTCCTTATCGGTCTTCTACTAAAGTACATTCTATGTCTGACCATCATCATATACTACTTATATGGATATAAGTAGACCACACTACATTAATACATTGGAATTAGGAGTAATAGTGAAATTCAAAGCAATTGTTTCGTCTTATTTGTGATTCATTAATTAGGTAATGATGTGCGGATTATCAACAAAAAGATATCACAAACGTTTAAGAACTAATACGATACCCGTTCTGAAAGTGTGTGTCCATCTTCATTCCGTAGTTCAGTAAACAAGGAATTGCCATTTACATTGACAAGTATTGGATTCAAACTTTGTTGAAAATACCAGCACTGAGATCTAGGTACATCTAAATGATAGGTTTCAGGCATGAGGAAACATAAGTTTAAGATTTCCCTAACTGCTACAATGAAACCATACCGAACGTTTTAACAAAAGAGCTAAATCTAGACAGACGTTCATAATCCTCATATCCCAACAAATACTGACTAAAGTTTATCCTTCAATACGTCAAGTACTTTACGGAAATGTTTATCAATATCAATACTTTGAAAATTCATAAATCAACTTTTTTAATACAATACTCCAGTGAAGTACTACAAATCCGCTCTCCATCTGTCGCCTCGAAAAGCTTGTTCCACGTGCGCTTATCCGGGGACCCTGTGGCATCTTCGTCTGGTCTTGCTGGCGTTGGTGTCGCACTAAGCGCTAGGGCTGAGGCAGCACTAATCGATTGGATCCCCATTAACAGTCGGTTATGTGCTGTTAGATTAGAAAGTTCCATCAAAGTGAGAAGAAATCGGCGTGAGAAACGGTGTCTTTTCGTCATCGCCTACGCCCCGACAGATTGCAGCCCGGATGCAATCAAGGATGAGTTTTACCATCAGTTAACAGTTCTTCTCCAGAAAGCGCGTTCGACAGATATTGTAGTACTAGCCGGAGACTTGAATGCACAGGTCGGGCGTCTAGGCACAGAAGAGAGTCGTCTTGGTGGCCGATGGGGACTTGTTGGTCGCAGGACAGACAACGGGGACCGTTTGCTGCAACTGTGCACAGACCACAACCTGTTTCTGGCCAGCACTAACTTCTGGCACAGTCATCGCCGGTGTGCCACCTGGCGTCCTCCCTCTGCATCCCAAGCCTGGACTCAGATTGATCACATCGCGATCAGCTACCGCTGGCGTGGTTGTGTACAAGACTGCCGCTCCTTTTGGAGTACCTATCTGGAGTCTGATGATGCCCTGGTCTGCGCCAATCTCGCCTTACTTTTCAGCGGCCGAAGGATTGACCACCACCAACGGATTGATATTAGTAAACTGGCTGCAACTTCTGTTGCAAGTAAGTATCGAGCGGAGCTAGCCTCTAGGCTAGCTACCACCCCACCGAAAAGTATAGATGAGCATTGATTGCATCTTCACGACGCCATGAAAATGGCGAGTAAAGCTGCTTGCGGCTTCGCGAAACGTCCCGCTTACAAGCACTGGGTTTCTTCTGGCTCCTTACAACTGATGGAAGCCCGTCGGTCTACTCCACGTGACCGTGAGTTTGACCACAAACGGAGGCTGTCACGTAATGAAATCGGGCAAAGCTTGCGTAAGGACCGGGAAGCCTGGTGGTCGGGGCGTGCTAATGAGATGGAAGCAGCAGCTGCATCTGGTAACTGCCGGAAGCTCTTCCAACTCATCCGAGCCACTGGCAGCAAGAAGTCTGGTGTGAGTGAAACAATCTACGAGGATGACGGGATGCCAATCACTAACATCTCTTGACGTTTTGGACGATGGGGGGAATTTTTTGAAGGGCAGTTCAACTGGCCTGCTGCTCCGGCAACATCAACCAGTTTGTCCTGCCCCCCATGGCCGGTGAAGACTGATCCACCAAACGAGGCGGAAGTCTGCAAGGAACTCCAACTCTTGAAACGTTACAAATCACCGGGCCCAGATGACTTACCTCCGGCTCTTTTTAAAGATGGTGGTGACTTTCTGGCTAAGGAACTGACGGTGTTGTTTGCAAAGGTTTGGGAGCAAGAAAGTGTTCCAACATCATGTAATGAGTCAATAGTCTTCCCTATCTTTAAAAAGGGTTCACGTTGTTCCTGTAACAACTATGGGGGAATAAGTCTACTTCCGATTGCGTCCAAACTATTGGCTTCTATCATTCTTCGTAGGTTGTTTAAAACCCGAGAACGATTGACTCGCGAGGAGCAGGCTGGTTTTCGTTCTGGTCGAGGATGCATTGATCACATCTTCACCCTCCGCCAAATGTTAGAACACCGTCATACTTATCGCAGGCCAACAATCGTAGTGTTTCTTGATATCAGGGCGGCCTTCGATTCGTTGGACAGGACTGTTCTCTGGGATTGTCTATTGAAGAAGGGTGTGCCTGAGAAGTTCATTAACATCTTAAAGGCCCTGTATACGAACACCTCAGGCAGAGTGAGGGCATACAACCACCTTTCTCCCTTGTTCCATTCGAGCAGTGGGGTTAGGCAGGGTTGCCCGATCTCACCATTCCTCTTCAACTTTGCCATCGACGACATCCTGGAAACAGCTCTGGTGGATGTAAGTAATGGCGGTGTGGATATGTTGCCTGGAGAACGACTTCTCGACCTTGAGTATGCGGATGATATTGTCTTACTGTGCGATAATGCCCAAGGCATGCAATCAGCACTTAATCAGTTGGCAATCAGTGTCCGCAGGTACGGCATGTGCTTTGCACCCTCCAAGTGCAAAGCACTCCTACAAGACTGGCAGGATTCTAATCCTGTACTCACCCTGGATGGTGAGGAGATCGAAGTAGTTGAGAAGTTCGTGTATCTAGGTAGCTATATAAGTGCTGGTGGTGGCGTGAGTGATGAGATTGGTGCACGTATAATGAAAGCCAGAGTGGCTTATGCCAATCTGGGCCATCTTTGGCGCCTTCGTGATGTTAGTGTGGCTGTAAAAGGTCGGATCTACAACGCGTCGGTGAGAGCAGTTTTGCTCTATGCTTGTGAAACCTGGCCTTTCCGAGTTGAGGATGTTAGACGTCTCTCTGTGTTCGATCATCGTTGTCTCCGAAGGATTGCTGACATCCAGTGGCAACACCATGTTAGTAATGCAGAGGTTCGGCATCGTGTGTTCGGGCGCAGAGACGATAATTCAATTGATGTCACCATCTTGAAACACCGACTTCGGTGGCTTGGACATGTTCTACGAATGTCGTCCCAGAGAATTCCTCGTCGTGCACTATTTGTCGACTCTGGGACTGGTTGGAATATTCGGATAGGTGGTCAGTGTATGACATGGTGTCGTGGCATGAAAGAGAGCTGCAAAGGGCTAGCTTCCGTTGGTCCTTCACGACTCCCTGGTTGGGGTCCGAGAGATGGTGCAACACAGTGGCTAGAGACGTTATCAGATATGGCTCAGAATAGAAGCCAGTGGCGATCCTGCTGCAACCTTCCTTTACTTTCTACATAAAGAATGGTTCTAACTTTCCTAACTGAAAGAGTCTTCTGGTTGTACATTTCAGTCCGCCTTATCTTTTCATCCCTTCTCTTCCTACTTTCATTATTTTGTGTGGCGCATATGTACCTGGTGCCCTTTTGTACCAATATATATGTGTTTAAATAAATACAATATTCAAATGGATGATACAAAATTTACCTATAAAGAAGAACATAGGAAAGCCTACTAGACCTTTCTGAAGAACAGTGCTACATCGAAGCAAAGCACAACTACCGGGGCTCAATAGCTGTTTTCGCATTGCTTACACAGAACCATTACATCATTGTTTCTTTCTTTTTGAACCAACAATAGTTATGCAGTGATTCTTTGTAGCAATTGTAATCATATGTGAGTATAGGTAGAGTGGTTGATTAGGTCAATCTCCACCACTCGTGTTATCTCTCACATTAGTATATGGGATCATTACTATGACCCAAGAGGCACAAAGAGGACGTGTGAGTCGGTTAATTTTTAAAGAAATTTTCATGTATTTTCATAGTTGAAATCACGAGTCAATTGAAGCTAGACCACCATGATAAACCTGGAAGCACTGGATCGCCGTTTCGTCCTATTATGGGACTCCTCACCAGTGCGCATCCACGATCCCGCACCCGCGAGATTCGAACCCAGGACCTGCCAGCTTCGCGCTGGAGCACTTAACCGATAGATCACTGAGCCGGCATGTCTAACTTCAACTGATCCACGAAGTTGAGCAACCGTTCATATATTTGTTTAATTTTTTTTCTATTATTTAACCTTAACTATCATACTGATAAATGATTATCTTTTCATTTATTATTATTATTGTTTGTTTGTTTTAAAAATACAAAGTAATTTATTAATAACCTTATTATTCTTGTGATTTTGTTTAAATCCACGAGTTCAATACTACCATCATTTAAACAAAATAAAATTCATTCAAGTTTCATATTATACATCATTCGTCCTCATATACATATATCATTATGGATTAATAAATAGATCAACTAATCTCTAGTCACTTGACTAATTAGATAGAAAATGCATTGAAATACCGTTGAACAATTGAACAATGATATAGATATAGATAGATCTTCAATGGTAATATACTGTTTACTTGGATACATCGGTCGTTATCTAAATAGTACTTTGATTGATTTTTCTGGATTTATTATTGAATAGATTATCATTATTATTATTATTATTATTAATTAAATACCAAATAGTTTATTATATGGTACATAGAATGATGCTTAACCAATTTTATTTGAGGTCATTTATGTAGAGATAACTGAATAATTTTTGAGTTCATACTATATGATATTACTTAAATGAATAAATCATAGAAATATCAATATTTGTCTTAAGAAAAGAACTTTAGTTAATTGTAGAGAGATAGTAATGTGTAAATAGTCGATATTCAGATAGGGGTTTCTTTGTAGAGATTTTAGTAATTTTAATAGTTAAAATCATGAGTCAATTGAAGCTAGACCACCATGGAAAACCTGGGAGCACTACACAGACGTTTCGTCCTAACGTGGGACTCCTCAGCAGTGCACATCTATGGTCCCGCCTGATAGATCCTGTGTTCAAATCTCGCGAGGCGGGATCGTGGATGTAAACTTCTGAGGAGTCCCACATAAGGATGAAACGGCCGTCCAGTGCTTCCAGGTTTTCCATGGTGGTCTAGCTTTGATTGATTCATAATTTCAACTATAAAATAGTCTATTTATTGATAGAATGAAATGTCCATAATAACTCACGTGATATTGTACTATGAAAAACACTATACTTAAGTTATATGTTTATAAATTAATATTATTGACATTCATAATTCAGAAGCAATTATTTATCTTTAAAAGAATTGATATTAGTAAATAGACGTAAATCTAAATTATTCAGATAAATAATACATTATGTGTTATATAAAACAAACCACTTAATTACTGAACTATAGGTTCCTGACCGTTGCTGCTACCTTGACGTGGTGGTCAGGCTCGCCTATCGTGATGAACCAATCGAGCTATACTGGCTAGAACAATCGTCCCTCAAGGTCCTACAATGCCAGACAGGTCGGTTGAAGAGCGGTAAGACTAAAAGCAGCAAACACAAGGTCAGAAGGCGAAGTCGTACTGCTGACTGTACAGAGGTGTGACAGCAGTAAGGTGTTTCCTTCAGGCAACCAGCATAACAGTGATGCTGCCTTCCCACAAGGAGGGGTGGGGTTAGAATAGGTCGACCCTAAAAATGCACACCTCACCTTATCCCATGGATATCCGTCTCCGGCGGTAAGGTCCTTTGAAGAACGGAGCTCACACAAAAACTACCCACAAAAAGGTCGTGTGTGACCAACCTCAAGCAGTTGTCCCTTGAGCACTGCGGTCACGCTTTCAGGTCATTGAGACCACTTCTAACTCAATTTCCTTTTCAGGTACCTCTAGAAGAACCCTTCTACAGTGTGGGCAACCGGGAAGTGATAACTGCCCTCATACCTCTAACAGCACTCAAGACTGAACTATAGGCTTAAACTCCACTCCTACTCAGTTTTAAACAGCTAAATAAATAGTATTATGTTCTGTCTTATTGTAGTGAACGAGAACACAAGAGGATACAACCAAATGTATTTGAATACAAAATTATAGAACATCTTAGTAAAATCTGAGAATCATACAGTAAATACTTTATTTGCAAAATGTCAATCAATCGTCTCAGACTCGACTGTTCTTTCGTTTCCATACAAATCATTCTCTGTTCTCGTTCTCTTCTCTTTGATATTCTTAACCATCTGCCCCCAAACATTTCACTGTTGACTGATGATACATACTACTTATATCTGTCGACATCAGTAGCACACACCAAACTATGATTAAATTGTGGCCTAGTGTTATGTTAATAAACCGCTCATTGTTCCTCTTTTTTTTTCTTAAATTATTGTGTTTTGTAATTTTTCTTCAGTTAGGATAAATAGAATATTTCGATATATTTTAATTCAATGAGAAGTCATGACATTTACAATGTTCTATTCAAGGAAAATGCTAATGTTTCATATAATGCATTAACAAACTTCTATATTACATATAGAATAGATGGAATGTAGCTAACAGTGTATTGTACGTTTATTGGATGAGTTTTTTATCGAATATACCATTAGCAAGAAAGCATTTCTGATTAGTATTTGAACCTATACTAATAATCATTTGTTTTCTTGAAACGAAATGACGAAACTACTACTACCATATACATTTCAGTATTCGGTAAGAAAAGAAATACCATATTTGGTTGGTTTTGATTTACCTACAAATATGTAAAATGTATCTCAAATACTATAGTCACCTTGCATAAAACATTCATTGCAGAATAAGGTGCTAAGTAAGTTGTATTCACTTTTCCAGATTATATCTGTTATTGATTTAGTTCAAAACATCTGTAATCGAACACATATGATCACGTTAGCAAAAAAAAAGCAAGATACCTTATCCAAAGAAAACAATATATCATGTTTAAAGGAAGGTGTATTGTACTTCCCTTGAGCTAGCATGATATTCCTCAGAAATCTATTATTTTCATTTTTCGTCCTTCTTTTTTATGTTTTGATCTCTTCTGTTAAAATAACTTTTCAAGTACACATATGGTCATATTATATGCAAGCCAGTGTCTATCTCTTTCTCTCCTGGTTTCTTTAAAAAGATAGAGTTTTTATAGTATCATTAGTAGTGATCTATTATGAATGATCTTAAACATAACCCTTTTAAATGTTCAACCACTAAATTTACCCTGTGATTCCTAAAACATTAGAAATTCTATTCAACAAACTTTGTTAGGTTCAATTTATTTTGATGTGTGTTTTACTTCTGATCTACTGATTTATCTATAATTCATTAGCAATGAATAAAATTTTTCAATTAACTGACTATACAAAGAGGATGTGAGTGTTCTACATACTGAATATGATATATCGTCTCACACTCTACCTCGTTTACCTCTCCTAGATGTTTTGATAAGAAAAAAATATACATTGATAAGTAGAACTTTGCAAATTATTGACTTCCTTCAAAATTTAGTTATAGTTGTTTGATATCAGAAGGGGTTTTGCGGATATTATAGTAATTTTAATAGTTAAGATCATGAATCAATCGAAGCTAGACCACCATGGTAAACCTGGAAGCATTGGACGGCCATCTCGTCCTATTGTGGGACTCCTCAGGAGTGCTCATCAACGATCCCGCCTCGAGAGATTCCAACCCAGAACCTATCAGTCTCGCACGCGAGCGCTTAACCTTCAAAGCACTGAGCCGGCATCCAACGGTGTTAATGTTATTTGCTTGAAATTTTGAGAACAACTAACTGATCTTATTTTATTAAATATAATCAGTCATTATATTCAATTTTTTTCTCTATTTATTGCATAGAGAATAAAGCATATATACGTTAGAATTAGTTACTATAACTAAATAAAATGGGGTTCGAATCTCACGAGGAGAGATCGTGGATGCGCACTGCTGAGGTGTCCCACAATAGGACGAAACGGCCGTCCAGTACTTCCAGGTTTTCCATGGTGATCTAGCTTCAATTAACTAATGATCTTAGCTATTGAACTAAAATATTTGTTTATTTATTCACCACAATATTCGTCTACAACAACTGAATCCAGTCAGTAGAGTGTTATGGAAAAAACATCAAGATTTATGAATCTAGGAACAAACAAACAAACAAATAAACTTCACTTTTTACCCAGATGGTTATTTAATTTAATATTTATATTCAATTATACATAGTAACTAATCATTTCAGACATAGAAATAGTAAAATATCATTCAGATAATTCAATCAAATAACCATGTGATGTTACATGTTAAGTGAATAATAATAATTATTATTATCCTTTCATATGGATATATACAGGCTATGAATTGTTCAGGTTGTTTTTATCCTATCTTAATTTTGTATATAAAACGTGTTGTAGTAGCTCTCCAAATGAAATCTTGGGTTTAACTTAAAGCAAAGGGTTTTGAATGATACACGATCGAGAAAAGTATAAAATGATGTCAAATATAAGGTACCATCGAAAATCACATCGAATTGAACAGTTTTTGCATCATAGTTTGAATCATACAGACAATGTTAAACCAGTATTTATTGGATAGTGGCTAGCAGTGGAATTCAGGACGCGCGTTTCGTCCTATTTGGGACTCGTCAGCTGGATGTACTTGCATCTCAGAGTTGATGTTCACTCTGGGACTCGAACCCAGTACCTTTTGCTCCAAACGCCATCACGTTATCCACTCGGCCACTGAGTCCTGATAGCCACTTGCCATTATTCCTTCCTGGGGCTTTTAAGAAACGATTTTTGGTGCCTTAAGGAGAATGGTGAAGATAATTATCAGTGTATGTAATGGATCATTTGAGGTCATAATGAATATGGTTGTGGATAGACATTGAAAATCTTCCAAACTCTTGGCAAGTGGTATTTTATCAGATACCAACCATCCACTTAATTCATATCATTTTCTTTGTATACCTTCCGGTTGAACGAGACGTCAATACAATAGAATCTATACACGCAAGCAAAAGTTTGAAAGCTCTACAATATATAATCTAGTAAATATAGTGTGACGAACAGGTTGTAACAGATGGGCTAATCCGTAACTTGTATTTTTAAATATGTTTTTAATTAAAAATTATTCATATTCTGATCCTAGTAAAAAGATTTCGCTTAATTCCAGATAGTTTACTTACTTAATTCAGGTATATCTATCGATTGTTTTCCATTTTTCCTGATTTATGAAAAAAGCATGTTGAAATCATTTATGCTGAAAATTTCATACTTTACTAAATATATAACTCTGAATAGACATTAATAAGATAGTAGGGAAGATTTCTAGCCCAGGTGGATGATTATGATGGAGTTTTGTTGTCTGAGCTGGATAGTTTGGTGGTAGAGCCTTGATTGTTCTTCTGAATGACAACTTCAGCGTTTATTTATTTATTTATTTAAACACATAAATATTGGTACAAGGAAGCACCAGATACATATGCGCCTCACAAATCTCATTCGATTTATGTGAGTGCTGTGATACTGCCCAGGTGCCCAAACTGAAGCAGGTGGTTTTCATAAGGGGCCACACCCCGAGCCTTTGACCTAAAGATCTGATCCACAAGGCAGTGGAGCATCGTGAGGAGATGCAATCCCATGGTAGCCGGTGACCAACGATTGATTCATACGCCATTCGTTCCCTCAGGATACTGGAGCCCATGTGCACCATTGGTTTGGAGTTAGGGTTTTCCAACTCCCCTAGGTGGATTTCCGTGTCCACCAGCGCCGGACATTCGCTTTTCGTCCTCTCAATTTCGTAAACAACATCTGTGTCACGAGAAGGCAGTGAGTAGGACTTCCCTGGTAGAGGCTATATATTCGCTGGCCATGAGAGAGCATTTCGAGAGGAAGAGCGGACTCTCCCCACTCTCGGCCGTACCAGGGCATTTGGGGGTAAACTTTAGGTAGAAGTGAATTGTTCAAAATTTTTTCACTTCGACCTAACGTTTGTGCTAATGATGTCGTTCAGAAGAACGATGAAAGTTCCACGACCAAACCATCCAGCTTAGAGAACAAAACTCCATCAAAAAGACATTAATAATAATAATAGTTATATCAGATATGTTCGAACCATGAACCATAAGATGTCCAAACGATATCAATTTAAACCGATTAGTCAATATCCAATAATTTACTCCCTTTCAGCTTAAATCGTGTTTTTTATAAACTGATTAAGCTGAATGTTCATTGAGTTTTAAAAAGTAGTATATTTTATATTTGTGTTACTTTTTTAGTTTTAATAGAAATTCTGTACGGTATGATTATTAAGTTTTGTAACTGAATTTGACAACCAACAAAGTTTGCTTTTAAGTGATTGTAAATGACTGAGTCTACAACTGAAGAACATATGGAACTCGAAACAACTGTCAATTAATTTCAAAGTGAGAATCTTCAATACGAACGTCAAGACAGTCCTATTGTACGGAGCTGAAACGTGGAGAACTACTACATCCATCGTCAACAAGGTACAAGTGTTTACAAACAGTTATTTACGCAAAATACTCAACATTCACCGGCCAGATACTATCAGCAACAACGTTTTATGGGAGAAGACAAACCAGCTTCCAGCTGAAGAGGAATTTAGGAAAAAACGTTCAAAAGTGGATAGGACATACATTGAGGAAATCAGCAAACTGCATCACGAGGCAATTCCTAACTTGGAATCCGGAAGGGATGCGGAAATTTGGAAGGCCAAAAATCACACTAATTTGGGAAATAGAAGCAGATATAAAAAGGATGAATGTTAACTGGAAAGAACTGGAAAGGATTGGATAGAGAAAACTGGTGGGCGGCCTATGCTCCTCCACGAGGGGTAACAGACGTAAGTAAGTAAATGGCTGAGACTATTGACAATGTTTTCAAATTTCATTAGGTTTATCGTAACCAGTACTTCTGACCATTCTTCCGTTCATTTAATTGATTTCTGGATATTAGAATGTACTTCACAGAAATGATTTCATTTCGATCCCTAGGTTTTGGTATATTTGTGTTCTTAATAAGAGAATTCGGATTGAGCTACAATGATATACCCATGTTAGATAGTTGTAGATGACTCTAGACACTTGAAATTACAACTTCAGTAAAGATGACAATAAAGCATTTATCACTTATTAACTAAGTGAACGGAAGGTTGACCGGAAATAATGACGACAGAACAGTTGGTGAACACTGAAAACGTTAGAGGCAACGCCAAACCTGTAAATGAATCAATAGAATTTCCAGTAATAGATTTTATAGTTAAAAACATTGATTTTATGCTTACTGGTACTGGCTAATCTGTAAAGAGTATCTTCCCTATTGATATATTTATATAATTTCGTCAATAATTTTTGTTCTCTACTAGATCCTATAACAAGGTCATGTTTACAGGATATTTATGTGGATGTCATCATCATTGAAAACAAAGAACCATTTAGTATGATTGACACTCAATACAGCTTGAGTTTTTGAAGATATTAGTTATATTTCAAATGATTAGCCCTCATTAAAAGTTAAACACTGATTCATCAAAGGACAGGTAATAATCGCCAGAACCAAAACAAAAGCATTGGAAATTAAGGTCTCGAAATCCTTCAATTCCTGCAGAATATACAACATTAGTTACCACGATAATCATGTGTTCACTAGTCAGCTAGCTTTCTGATGGAATTCCAAATTTTCATTATTCACTTATTTCGAAACTGAGACAAATACCATGGATAGAATTGAATGATTCTTGTGTAATATCATAAACCGATTAAAATTGGAAATGTGACCCGATGGACTTTGATTTGTAAGGAATACTCAACTATATTATATATGCTACAATGAACGAGGCTTTTAGCTTTTATTCTATATGAGATCATAATGGTATACTCCTAGTGAGTTCCAAAGTAGATCAAGGTAGTTGGTTTTTCGTCAAGACTAAAGTTTAAGGAAGAATTTAAGTGGCCGTTAAAATTGCTATGACAAGTATTTGTCATTTTTAGCCTGTTAGATAGCACGTTATGAAAATGATTAATTTTGATTTAATAAAAAGTAATTATAGACAAATGGAACAAAAATGTATGTACCAACTTTACATAATCGACAAGTTTCTCGAGGTTACTTAAAGTTTCTCGAGACTTCAAACAAGTTTATTAATTATACACACCATAGTAAGTATCATTCAATCTGGTGTACTTTAAAAGTGACTTATCTGAGATATCTGTCTCAGATACCAAAAGTCAATTGCAGTTACCCTATAAAAATTATTGAACCATTCTGTTTTGATAAATATACCACTATAATGCTTTCTCTACCGAATAACTATTCCGTCAATCCGTACAATTATGCCTAACCTACTCATAAATACAACTGTTATGATCGAAATTTCTGAACACACTTCTCCTTAATACCGATATTATTGTATGGATGTTATTCCGCTAACATCAATTAGAGCATCTACAATCACTGATGATGTTTATATGATGCAGTTCACAACCAAAATCATTAGTTATTAAAGAGTAGCTTTGAAACGAGTAAAATGTAATTCAATGGAAATGAACTTTCTTTACAAACTTAGTTGGCATTTAAATGTAACGGTACCAGGCTTGTCTTGAGAGTCAATGAGATATATTTCCTCATTCCAATCGAACCAAATTATCTTTTTAAACAGTCCCTTCTCTATTAATTAGGTAATTATATTATTTTCATTGAAATTAGAAAATATGAGGTCAGTAGTTAACATGCTCACTCAAACTTTACACCACTATTTTGGTAGCAAATTCTAAAACCTAATTGATTTATGCGTATACGCCAATTTACCGCAGCTTTCAAAGATTCTTCGTATGATGTCAGTGAGTGACTAGAACTATCTTTATTACAAACAACTTAATGTACGTGACTTCAATGAATACAAAATATACAAAGTTAGAAATTGATCATAGTTATTCGTCATTTCATCATGTCTTGTGATCATTGTACCAGATCATATGAATTGGTAAGTATCTTTTTTACTTTCGTTTTTCATACATAAAAACTACTCAAAACGATTTGAAATACGTCTATATTATATGAATAATTATTCTCATATTGTATTTTATTGTTTTAAGAAAGTGTAGTACATAGAAATTCTTTTCTTTTCATTCTAATTTTATCAGAATTCTAGGTAACTGTTATTATGATCATAAGTAATTTATCTTCTAGTGAGAAGCAGTAACCAGTCAAGTTCAATCAGGTCTGTTGAGAGATATCAACTCACTGAAGACATTGGTGGATGTGTCACTCAACTTCGTAGATTGGTTGAAGTTAGACATTAACACAGTTGGATGCCGGCCATCTCAGTGGTCTAGTGTTTAAGCGCTAGCGCGCGAGACTGATAGGTCCTGGATTCGAATCTCGCGAGGTGGGATTGTGGATGCGCACTGCTGAGGAGTCCCACAATAGGACGAAACGGTCGTCCAGTGCTTCCAGGTTTTCCATATTGGTCTAGCTTCAGTTGACTCATGATTTCAACTATATAAATTTTATCTTTCCATTTAAGTTTTTATGATAGAAGAGTTGGGAAGGGATTTTTTTTTATAGTTTATACTTGTAATCATTACGATAAATGAAGATCACATTTCACTGAAGACAAACAAGTAATAAGTGTAAATGTTTCAAAATCTGCCTGTCTTAATAAAATCCTATCAACTTTTGAAGTTTAAATCTAACCAGGAGCCAGTACTTTAATTAAACAGTAATTTTTACAGTTCGAAATGAAAGGGAAAATCAGTTTAAAGTTGTTATGGATGAGATACCAAAAGTAGCCTATTCTTATTTCATTTCCTGATTTCGGTAGTTTATTTGTAAAGCTTTCAAGCCAATGTCGTTGATGCTTAATACAATTAAAAATCAATAGACACGTCTGAATAGAAATAATTTATTAATTGATACGGAAAACGTCTATCGACCATTTCGTCATTAGTTAACTGAATAAAAACGCCGACTGTGAGAATGAAGAACCACATGAAGATACCAAAAGCAGAGAATGTAACCAGCCGAAAACGCGATCATTAGAATGAATTGATTTTGGGTTAGTTCATTATTTCTCTTCAACTGTTCATTTCTACATTTCTACAGACACTGATAATGCTAACCGAATAGACAATAAAGACTTCAAATTAAACGACCCAGGTCCATTTGATTCATTTGATTCTTAGTTGGTTGGTAAGACTATTGTGAATTCTCAGAGTGTTATTCTACTTCATAATAAAACGTCACGAGTGATTAATTTTAATGAATACTGTTTATCATTTGACTCTCATTATCTGTTCAAAGGATATAACTTTGAAAATATGTTATATCCCGATGACAATAGTGAATGGTAACTTTGGAATCCATTTATGGACCAATATTGTGCACATATTTTTTATCCTATAATTGCAAAATAACCAAACTATTCATATACATGTTACCCTTATTATAAGCTTTATTTTGACTTACAGACTATTATTATACGATTTACCATTCTTGAGTTATACCCAGTCTATAAATTATTGTTCCCCATATTCACAGCCACATTTGGCTGAATCTTGTACAAATGTTATTTTCTATTTTATTGGTACAATTTGGTCAGTCTGTTTGGTATATAAACTCAGTATGTTTGAAATACAATGATTCATACCGCAGAGGCTGCTGTTATTGGTGTTCTGGACTTAACTGGTTGGGCTAGGCGGAAGCAGGATCGATAAGCACTCTAGACTGCTCACTAAACCATCAAGCCACAGCACATGTCAATATTATCATTCAACTCTAATCTATAACTAAGCCATGAGATATGCAATGAATAATAGAACATTTAAAGAATGTAGAATAATGAATAATTTTGCCTGATTATTATAATGAAATATTGGTTATTGACAAAACTTCAACTACGCCTATTGATCAATACAATACAACTAATTATAAAAGAAATAATATTGCTAAGGTACGACATGGAACGGCTCGACTGTATACATTTTGATGAATCAGGTTTTCGTTTGGAGATTATTGCGTACCCAGGATCTGATTTATATAATGAAGGGACGTCAGCTCGATAATCATAAAAAACCAGGGAGTATTAAAAATTCTGAACAATTTGAACCGATGACTCGATAAGAAATTTAGTCTAAAATGTTTAGGTTTCTCAGTGTCCATGATTACTAGGTTTGATTGTACGTGGTTCCGTTGAATTACATCGCTGTAGAGTTTTAAACTAGAATGACACAGTTATTCTCTTCGGCTTTCAATGATTCTGCAGTTACTGCTAGTCCATGATTAAAACTGAATTTAGATCAAATGATCTTCATTCTAACCAAGAATCTCTATGAACCGAAATAACCATACAAATCCTAATAACCGGTAAGGGTTTACTTGCATAAAATAAGGTAAATCTTTGCTTATATTCTTACTACTGTGTGGTTGGAAATGGTCGTCAGGAAGCCCTGCTAAATCTCGGCTTCATGCTGATTAGCAATCATCACCATGGCGCACCTGTAATCTTCAAAGAAATGAAACTTCTGGTACGATAAGAAACCGCTTCACCCAGCTTCGTAGCCTGAAATGTTATCACCGAATTATTCAGGCAGAGACTAACCTCCTGGGTGACTGAGGCATTCACAATTCATTGAATGTTATGTAGTAGCTAGTGTTCTGTTTTTCTAGTCCTTAATGCTCATGGAATTCCGAAAGTTGCAAATAATTGAAATCTATTCACCAATATTTATCAAACTTAGTTACACGTTAATCAAGACATCTGTCCAATGTTTTCCTTATTTCAACAAATGTAAAAAAGGATATAAAACAAAATCGAAATTAGTCTAGTCGCCTATTTTGTGTGTGTATTACTGTTAACTAATTTGTTTTGCTTTGATAGAAAAAAGAAAACCAATGTGTTTTAATCATAAATTTGTAAATGTTAACTTTTGACCACCTACTGTTATTGTCTAAAATACTATTCACAGAAAATAACTTAATAACGAAGCACAATTAATTCTTTTATATAATTAGTTGAAGATCATGAGTCAATTAAAGCTAGACCACTATGGTACTATGTGAATTTGAGTTACACACTGTTTTCAAATTTATGGTATATCGTATATTTCAAGTTAATAGACATATAGAAAAAGTTAACTAATTGTGTCAATGTATCATGGAAGGTATCTACCTCAGTATAATGGAAGTCTGTCGCGCAATTTCGTGGATAGGTTGAGGTTAGACATTAACACCGTCAGATGCTGGCTGTGGTCTAGAGGTTAAGTGCTCTGGCGCGAAACTGGTAGGTCCTGGGTTCGAATCTCGCGAGGTGGGATTGTGGATGCGCACTGCTGAGGAGTCCCACAATAAGACAAAACGGTCGTCCAGTGCTTCCAGATTTTTCATGGTGGTCTAGCTTCAATTGACTCATGATCTCAACTATATAAAATTACTAAATTCTCCACGAAACCCCCTTCGGAAAATTCTTTTTAAATATTGCGTATTTCAGTAACTCATTGTTCATTTAAGAATTTGAAACATGTTTAAAAATGTTTGTAAAGAATAATACATTTTGTCATATGTCAGATTTGAGTACTATTGTGGTGTATGCTACTGATGCCGACAGACATAAATAGTATGTATCACCTATCAGAAGTGAAATGCCCTAGCTGCAGAAGGCTGCAGAAAGTGAAGAAAACAGGAACAGAAAGTGATTAGTATGGAGATGAAGAAACAATAAAACTTGAAACAATTGATGAACATTTTACAAATAAAGTATTTGCTGCACGGTGCTCAGATTTTACTAAGAGATTCTGTAAGTTCGCGTTTAGGTACATTTAGTTGTCCCTGTTTGAGTTCATGTTCACGACACTACCCTAAAATTATATAATTAATGAATTACATACGGTTGAGCTTCACCGTAACACTTTTGGGACTTCTACCCGATGTTTGTGCTGATGATGTCGTTCAGAAGGACGATGAAAACTCCACGACCAAACCATCCAGGTTAAAGAACAAAACTCCATCAAAATCATCCACCTGAGCTACAAATCTACTCCACCATCTTAGAATTGAACATTCAGTAAATTTAGGATTTCGGATATTAATTAGTTTTTCATCCGTTACAATATCAGATATCATATTAATGAATAAAATCACTGATTAATTATTTAAGTAATTAGAAACGAATAAAGGTTTATTCATGAAGGTTCTACACAAAATAATTATAGATCACATAAAGAAAATAGATTACAATGACATAAACATATCTTCTTTGATTGATTCTAATTTCAATGGTAAAACCTCTTGTATATTTCGATAACTTTGTGTTGTTTAAATAGTGTGAGGGGCTCCCACTTTTTATAAACTCAACTTTTGATAGAATAAACAAAGTTTACTATTTTATAATTAATTACTGCGATGAAATACACTGTGGTAGCGTTGCTTAGTTGAATTATTTTTTTAATAACCGGCAGTCGGTGGACTAAAATATGAACAATGATTTGTTGAAGATAGTTGAACTGTCATTTTATCATTATACTTCATTGTTGTGTTGAATACAGACTTTACAAATATATATATATATAACTTGATAATAAGTAGGTGTAAAAGTTGACATCTCTCCAATATGAGTTTTTTTCATAAACTGATATCAGATGTAACAGTTGTTTCTTTTATTGTCTAGAACTTCACAAAATTAAAATCAACGACCTTGGTATGGATTTGAACTCAGAAACCTTAAGTTCCATGAAACCTTAAGATCAGTTGGTCGAGAAAAGATTTACAAACTACTAGCGAATTATATTATTACACAAGGGTGATGATAAAAATACTGATCGAATTTACGGGAAAACTTGTGGCAGTGCTTAAGTCGGTAATTGTAGGCTATTTTAGATCATGTTATCATCAATCAATCAATTGATCTGCCTCTCTTATTCACACTGATATGTGATTTAACGTAGACATTTTATTCGGTAGTCGAATGGAATTAGCAAAAAACTATTAGTTTGGCATTTTGTCTCACAACATCACATCATTTAGCTTAGTGGTCACAATGAAAACTCAATTGACATAAGTGATTCAGAGCTAAGGAATAGACAACAAGACACTGGCTTTTAATCAATGACTGATTATCACAAAATATAAAAACCTATTTGAAAAACTAGTGCAATGGATTACACTTCATACATAAGACAAATGCGCATAAAGCACTTGGTGATTTTAATGAAAACGAAACATAATTATCCGCATGGTTCCTATAGTTAAGCAAGCAGAAAACAAAAACAATAACTAGTTCAAATCCTGATGTTTTAATCGTCAACATCAGACAAAAAGTGAAACGTATGTAAGACAATAGAACTAGAGAATTAACTTTCTGTATCTTGGTAAACCATGTTTGAACCAAAAATATTGGTGTTTATTTTAAGTTATTCCGACTATCTCCAATTCAAGCCATTAAGTTTAACTATTCAAAACACATTTAAGGAAAATCATCTAACTTGTACACAACACCAGCTCGTGCTGCGAATTTGATCATTATGCCGCACAGTTAACATTTTCCTGGTAAAGCATTATGGGAATGTGAATAAATTGGAAAACATAAATATCTTAACGGATACATACTAAAATAAATTAACACAGCGTACGTACATTAATTTCTGACCACCCATCGAATGTCGAAGAGGTGAGGTTTTTTCAACAAAAAAAATTCCCTTCTTTCTTTATACTCGACATGATTTATACTATTGTTGTCGTTTTATTTGACTGTAATGTCGTTAATTTCGATCATCTCAATTAGGATATTGTATATTGCCAGGTTTGATTTGATGTATTATTTTACCTTGACAGTATAATGTCGTCTAGATAGATAGATATATGCTTATTGTGCATAACACATATCACAGACATCTTAGAGATTTATAGCATTCCTTAACCCAAAAACGGTAATGTAACATTTGAATCAATACATGAACAATCGTTAGTGATAAAAGTGACAACTGTCAGTAAACTTCAGATAATTCTTATTTTATACACATTTAAACATTCAATATAACGTTTAAAAATGTTTATCGTACTATTTGTCTATCAATAAACCATTAATACATTCATTTCATTCAGTCTATGAAATTCTTATGAATCCAAATCATTTTCCCAACAAACCTTAATCATTAACTTTTTATCCTACATTATCTGATATGTAGCATTTGAAATGCAGATGTGAGGGCGCGGATCGGCAAAGCAAGAGCAACATATTTATAACTGAAGAACATCTGGAACTCAAAACAATTGTCAACCAACACCAAGATCAGAATTTTCAATACATATGTCAAGACAGTTCTACTGTATGGGACGGAAACCTGGAGAACTATGAAAGCCATCATCCAGAAGATACAGCTGTCTACGCAAAATCCTTCCGATCCGTTGGACAGACACTATTACCAACAACTTACTATGGGAGACAACAAAACAGATTTCAGTGGAGGAAGAAATCAGAAGGAAACGCCGGAAGTGGATAAGGCACACTTTGAGGAAATCACCCAATTGCGTCATAAGACAAGCCCTTACATGGAATCCTGAAGGCCAAAGAAAAAGAGGACGACCCAAAAACACATTACACCGAGAAATGGAGACAGACATAAGAATGAACAAAAATTGAATAGAACTAAAAAGAAAGGCTCAGGACAGAGTGTGTTAGAAAATGCTGGTCGGCAACCTATGCTCCATTGGAAGTAACAGGCGTAAGTAAGTAAGTAAGTAAGTAAGTAGCATCTTCATCAACAACAACAACAACAAGAATATAACAAAACACAATAGAAAGAATTATGTAGCAACTTACAGTTTTACTTAATGCTTTGATTTGATCTTCTTCTATCGGTGGATTACTATAATCATCAATTAATATAATCTCTTTCACATTATTATTCCATAATAATAATGATGTATTTATGAGTATACTTTTTAATGTATTTTTCAATATGAATATATTTTCATTATGTGTTACAATGATAATACTTATTTTAGGTATATACTTATATATATCTGTATAATATAATAATGTTCTATTCAAACTAGACGATAATGTATTCAATGTTAAATTATTACATAATTCTAAATTGAATTGTTTTAGTTTCCAATTATTTTTATTCAAATTCAATGGGTTCAATGATGTTGAATGTGTTAATAAATAGAAAGTAATAAGGATGATAATAGTATAATGGGTAGGGAGATTAGGATACATTTGAGAAATCGTTTTATATTATAAATGATTAGAAGTTGATTACTTGTTTATACACAATTATGTAAGATCATTTTCAGCCAAATAAATTGGTTGCATATATAGATATATATATATAATTAAATAAGTCTTCCCGCCCCCTTTCCCAATTAAACAGTATGAAAAATCTTTTTTTGAATATTATGCCTTAGTAACGAAATGAATGAATTTGTAAATCCATATTATTTGATTAGTTTTCTTTCTTCTTTAATTTCTTCACAATTTCAATAAAATGGATGAAAAAAGGATTTACTATTAGAGATGATATACATAGATATATTATCCCATTCACCTATCATAATAATAAACTATATACGTTATACGTAATCCAACATACACTTCAATATTATAATTTAATTATTCTCCAAGGAATTATTTTTTTTTGTGTATACAATATGTATGTGTACAAATATGTAAGGTATATGCTCCTATTCTTTAATGAACATTTTTTTTCTTGTTTTTGGTTTGTGCAGGTTATAACAGAAAAAGAGAAAAATAAACCAAAGGCCATTTTTAATATTGGTTAATAAATCTGAACTATGAGATTGGTTACATGATAGATATATGGTTGTATATGAATAAGTGTTGATTTGTGCAATAAAATATTATTGACACACACACACAGTAGATAATAGTATACATATACAAAAGTTGATGTTACCTACGAAACGTTTATGTTTAGTTTATAATTAAGTTATATCTTTTTTAAAGTGTTAATATTTTTTTATTTTTTTTTTATTTTTGATTATGATAAACCATCTTCATTGTCATATGTTACCCTCTTTTTTTTGGGTAACGTAAGCCATTTGAATTAATTATATAATAAAATAGTTACATTTTTAATAATCTATGAAATACTTAATTGATTAAATAGTATATATTTAATGTTAATTAAATTATTATTTTAAGCAAAGATGGATAGTGGCTAGCAGTGAAATCCAGGACAAGACGCGTTTCGTTCTATTTGGGACTTGTCAGCTGGATGTACCTGCATCTCAGTCAGAGTTGATGTTCACTCTGGGACTGGAACCCAGTACTTTTTGCTTCAAGGCAATACGCACAGTATGCACATATGTCAATAAGAGACTGATCAGTTACAGTCCTAAATATCAATGGGAAGATTCAAACAAGTAATACTAAGTGAACTTAAGTATTATTTTGTTATGAATATTTTATATAAAGCATATAGTAGTGTAAATATTAATAAATGATATCAGTTAAAATGTTATTGGAATTAAGTATCAAGTTACTGTTATATGTAGAGCTTTAGATTGTTGCTATGCCACGTACTACTAGACTACCTGAACGATCGAACCCGCAATGTTGCAAGAGAGAAGACAGAAGACTAGTAAGTAGGAATCTTATTCCCAAAAACAGTTTCAAATATAGTACAAAAATCTCATGTATTTATAGTTTTTTGGCTGAAGCCCCCAAATGCCCTGGTACGGACGAGAGTGGGGAGAGTCCGTTCTCCCTCTCCAAATGCTCTCACATGGCCACACCTATATAGCCTCTATCAGGGAAGTCCTACTCACTGCCTTCTCGTGGCATTACTGTTGTTTACGAAAGTGAGAGGACGAAAAGCGAATGTCCGGCGCTTTAACTGGGTTGGTAGACATGGAGGGTCCACCTAGGGGAGTTGGAAAACCCTAACTCCAAACCAATGGTGCACATGGGCTCCAGGATCCTGAAGGAACAGATGGCGTATGAACCTATTGTTGGTCACCGGCTACCATGGGACTGCATCTCCTCACGATGCTCCACTGCCTTGTGGATCAGATCTTTAGGTCAAAGGCTCGGGGTGTGGCCCCTTATGAAAACCACCTGCTTCAGTTTGGGCACCTGGGCAGTATCACAGCCCTCACACAAATCGAATGAGATTTGTGAGGCATATATTTATCTGGTGCTTTTTGTACCAATATTTATGTGTTTAAATAATAATAATAATAATTTTTGGCTGAAAGTAAATCATCATTTCGGACAGCCAATAGGCACATAGGGGGACCCTTCTTATCCATCCAATAGGGAAGCTACATGTCAACATTCTTGAATGTTTCCCTATCGGTGATTGGATGGAATGTCTTCGGCTCTTTCTGGGCTTCTTGAGTTTGCCGACGGGTCATCCTTACAATTACTGTTTATAATAAATGCACAAATGATTTCACTCTATAATGAACAATAGATGCATCAGTCTACTTTTGTCTTGTTAGTGTAATTTTTTCCACTAGGATTATAAATACGGGTTTGGCAGTTAGATTACAAACAGTATCCAGTTATAAATTTGAATTATTGTTCCCGATGAAAATAACGTTTCTTACCTAAGTTAAACAGAGAATTTCGTTCAATTTATACGAATGAAACTCAGATAAGTGTTTTACATCATGTAAGTATTAATTCTGTGAAATATGAATTCTTCTGTTGCACAAAGAGATATCATAAGTATTTTTATCTTGACTTTTCAAACCAAATATGGAACTTCAATTTCGACTCGTATTGGCAGAAACTCATTCCCAAATAATTTAAAAGTACTGATTATATTAAGTTGGGTTATACGACTTAAGAATTTGTTATATCGTGTGACTCGCCTGAGTGCCCTGTTAATATGTGACGCAACGATGCCGCCAATTTGAGAGCAGTGATTTTATTGATCGGACCAGTGACACATAAAACCCGTACGAGCAGTCTAGAGTATTTGTTGGTCCTGCTTTCTGCCTAACCCAGCCAGTTAAGTCCAGAACACCAATAATAGCCTCTGCGGCGAGACTAAACTATACTGCCGACCTTTGAACGAATCTTAAATGACCTTGAGAAATATTAGCCAATCAGAAGACAGTTAGTATACAGTAAAAATATATTATACAAAACTCAAAAATTAGAGAGGATACTGTTGTTTTACATAACTCAAAAACTTCTCAAGGTCAGATATAGGTTCAGAAGTTCTAAAATCATAGTGCATACGGTACAGGAACACATCCATATGGCTCCATGGTAGTCGACCTCTGAAACCATGATAAGGCCTCAAAAATTCTTTTAGCCTCGACCACATAGCTCCAATGTTGTTGGTATATTGGTATGGTTTACGGTTTAGGGTTAGAGTTAAGGTTTGGGGTTAGGGTTTAGGGTTAAGGGTGAGACTATAATTTATGGACGACCTTTGAGCGACGCTAGAGTGACTCTGAGAGTGTCAACATAATAACTAAGACCAAATGAGGGTTAAAAACCTGTAAGAAGAATTCAAATTATGATTTACAGTTCATGATTAAGGCTAGGAATTATACTTAGGGTTTTCATCACGAACTGACATCAGCTATAATGCCAAAACTCTATTTATCCAAATGGATAATTGAATTTCGCGCCAAAATCTTATGATCACTTCTATTGTAGACGCTAAATTATCACGTCTTCCCTAAAATCCGCTGTAAACCGATCGTACGCAAGCATCAAGTACCGAACTTAGCGCCGTGACCTTGAAAACCCGCGAAAGCTTCTGATTGCCTCGGCAGTATAATTTAGTCTCGCCGCCTCTGCAATATGAATCATTATTCTCAAACATACTGGGTTTATATACCAACCAAACAGACCACATCGTACCAATAAAATAGAAAATAACATTTGTACAAGATTTAGCCAAATGTGGGAGCCAGTAATCAATAGACTGAGGATAACTCAAGAACGGCAAATCGTATAGTAATAGTCTACGAGTCAAAATAAAGCTTATAATAAGAGGGATACGAATATCAATGATTTAGTTACTTAACAATCATACAATAGGCAATATACACATCATATTGGTACATAAATAGTCCTCAAAGTTACCATTCATAATTCTCTTCGGGATATAACAGAATGGTTTTTCTCATCGGTTATTTGACATTAGTTTCACACTAATTTGAGGTTTTTCAGAAGTGGGCACCCCCGAATCCATGAGGGATTGTGTAGGAGCATGAAGACTGCTTTGTTAAATAGGAAACGAAAGTCTTTGTAGGATTGTTGTTACAAGACATTGTTTTAAGATACCAATCAATAAACCATAATAACACGTACTATAAGAAGATAGATTTGACATTATCATTGCATTAAATTCGAAAATGAACTACAGCAATTTAGTGAGGATATTGAAAATGTTTTTTACTTGCAGATTATGAAAGGGAAACTATTTTATACATTCGAAATGGTCAATTTCAATAATATACGTGTCAAGTTTAAAACGTTATTTGTAGCTAACGTAACGGACTGCCTACAACTAAATAAACACTAGAGACTAGGAAGCACTGGAAATTCATCTAACCGCTCAGTAGTGTGGGCCCACAATATTCCTAAAGATTGAACCCACATGATACAAACTACAAATTGATCTGTCTTGATAGACCTTTTATGACAATAATATTTATTATTTCCTGTTTCACTACTTATCATTAACAAGTAGTATACTCACGAATTGAAATATTGAAAAACGAGAATAGACTCACTAGAATCAACGACAAAATGGATAGAAATTCACCAAACTCAGTGTATTTGGTTCTCTTTATATTTTCAAAGTCCTTTTCATACACATATAGATGTCATGACTATTTGTAGAATAGGAAAATACCCAACCTTTTCTCTTACCATAGTTACAATCTTATAAATTGATGTAAGCATCCAAAAAACGAAAACTTGTTTTCTACTTCTCTTGTAAACTTGTGGTCAAAAATTTTGTTTATCAATTCTGACATTTTAGATTTCGTTTTCTTTCAATAGAAAAAATATGAGAACTTTAGGAATACAAGTACACAATAAACCAATTCATATGGATGAAATATTAGATACAGCAATAACAACTGAACAGTATACAAAAAAAGTTGAATCTAAGCATAATTCGAAATAAAACAACCAGATGCAGAACTCTCACCACACGAGAAACTGAAGGAACTCGCTCTTTTTGTTTTTCGTAAGAATGGCTACCCCGATAATTTCATCAAATGGTATGTGATGAATTAAAATATCATCAAAAAACCGACCCCGGAGACAGAAACAGATCGTCCTTCGATATGTAAAAAACATCTCAGAAACCATTATAAGGATTCTGAATACAAGGATAAATGAAGTCAATCAACCACAAACAAGGCAATCAAAACACCCTACTATAACACTTGAGAATAACTGAAAATCTTAATTCTACATGAAGTAGAAGCAAAATATATTGTCGAGAACGACAATGGAATCCCTACAGTCAGATCATCTAACTAAAGTACGACAGCATTATGAACAACATTTACAAAAACTTTAAGTTTTCTCCATCGTTTCAACCATTCCAGTTTGTTTTGGTACTGATATTTAATATAATTCTTTCGAATTTAACAGAGAATTCATTCGTTTTTATTGACTAACTCACTTTGATACTTCACATAATAATTCTACTGCCTAATACTACAGTAGTGTATATTTCTTAGAATACAATAAACAAGGAATAATTCATTATCTTTGTATCATTAATTTACACATTAAAAGTATACCGATAAATGATTTGAATGAAGTGATTAATCTAAAGAATTCTTTTAAAACACGGCTGTGAAACATGGCCATTAAGAGTAGAGGATACTCGTAAGCTACTAGTATTTGACCACAGATGCCTTAGAAATATTGCTTGCATCTACTGGAATCACCGGGGAAGTAATAGTGAGGTTAGACACAGAGTATTAGGGAATGATGGCAAATCAATTAATGAGGTCATGAATCTTCATCGACTGAGATGGTTGGGCCACGTGTTACTTATGCCTGAACACCAATTACCACGACGCGTTATGCTGACTAGTATTGGCAATCGTTGGAAGAGAGTTAGGGGCGGCCAAACCAAAATGTAGCATCAGTCAACAAAGTTACCAACTTCTGGTCTGAGCCATGTTAGCAGATGCAGACTACTTGGTTAGGGTCCGCGCGGCTATCGTAACCAATAGTTGGAGTCTCTGGATGACATGGCTCAGGATCGATCACAATGGTGTAGGTGTATATATTCCTTGCCTTCCCTTAAACCGTGAGATTAAAATTGTTTTATACCTTTCTTTCTACGAACTGATTCTTTCTTCCTGTATTATATCCTCATACATAATCTTTCTTTTATATATTACTGCCATTGAAGTAACTGCTTCTATGAATTTGGTGTTCATCTTGTTGTGCTAATGAACTGTGGCAACTTGAATCGATGCATATACGTGCCTAGTCCTGCGTTTGTAGCTGACTGACTGAAAGTAGTATTATTGAAGTAATATTTAAAACCATGACTCAAAAGCTAAGTGTCAAGTGCATGGTTGACAGTCAGATAGTGAGTCTAAGAATTCAAACCATCATCAATGAGTTTTGTGATAAGAACCTAAGTTTATCTATTCCCTAGATATTTTTTGGACTTATTGGTATCAAAACAACCCAAAGTAAAACCATAATTTATTTGACAAAGAACTCATGAAATAAATACCTTCACTCATAACACAAAAACTATCCACAGATGAGCGGCGAATGTGCTGAGAGAGGGGATTACCGCTTTGTTTACAAACAGCTTAGTAAATTGCTAATAATTTCTCCCAGAAACAGTAAGAAGGAACAGATGACCAAACTATCGAGACTACCAATAACACAGACCTAGTGAGAATGCCAAATACAGAGTTACAGAGCCAGAATCAATTTTATTTCCTTTGATTATGCCCAGGAAGGTGAGAACAAAGATTATATTAGTAGTTGACCGTACAATATTATCTTAAAATTATTATTTCGAACATAAAACAAGTGCTTCTTAAATGTCATTTAACGTTAATCATGTACTAGATACACATTTGTGTACTCGTCTTTGGACCAAAATTTTCGTACGACGGCTAGTGATACTATTTGGTTGCGTCAGCTGAGATGGAGCAGACTTTGAACGTGTTAGTAGCTGAAAACCGAATCGTTTAACCACTAAACCACCATTTCGCAGGTAAGTTTTAGCTACTTTACAACTCGTTAAGGGGCTGACAAACTACTCTAAACACACTACACCTGAAGTACGAACGATTCACTATTAACTCTTTATAGTAACTGTGACATTCTTATTACAGTTTACGATATCATCCATAGTTGATTTTAATAATGCAATCTATCTTTAAATTGAACTTGATGTAAAAAATTTATGAAAGGCCATTTCGGAGCAGAAAAAGGTCTTTACGTCCTTGCGCAATAGTTTGGGTTAATAGTTCTCGGTTGTTTGAACTATGAAAGATTATATTTTTTATAGAGAACTACTTTGAGTGACATTTATGTTCACTTGAAGCCCCCCACAAACGTTTAGAAAAAGTGCTAGTTTTCTGATGAAACTGAGTGTTTTTGAGAGAGGCTTAGCGCCTCTAATGCGTGTTCCTAGTATTATACAACATGAGAAGACAGTATCACCAGGGATACCAGTCGGCTGAAGCAAATCTACCTGACTATAGCTATTATCTAAGGTTCACTATAAAGTACCTATCACGGTAAGACCGAATCAACAGCAGTAGCTGATGCTGCCTTCCCACAAGGAAGGGTGGGGTTGGAAAAGGTTGGCCGTAAAAGTGCAGACCTCACCTTACCCCACGGATTTCCGTCTCCGGTGGTAAGGTTGCAACAAGTACGGAGCTAACACGAAAACTACTCACAAAAAGGTCGTGTGTGACCAGCCTCAAGCAGTTGTCCCTTGGGCACTGCGATCATTCTCTCATGTCACTAGGACCACGCCTAACCCGATTTTCTTTTCATTTACCTCTAGAAGAACCCATCCACAGTGTGGGCAACCGGGAAATGAAACCCGCCCTCATACCTCTAACAGCACTTAAGATTACTGTATTCGTCAGACTATTACAGCTTATTGATGAACTAGAAGGAAGGTTCAGTAGACGCCCAAGTTTGAGATCGACAAACCAGACCCCATAAGGATTGGTTGTGCACAGACCAAATCGCGACACTACGGATCATCATGGAACAATCAATTGAATGGAGCTCGTCACTATACATCAACTCCATTGATTATGAGGAGTTTAACAGAGTGGATAGGAGGACCTTATGGAACCGTCTTCAACACTATGGTGTACTTGAGAGGATCATTAACTTTACATGGAATTTATGCGATGGACTACACTGAAAAGTCGTGTATGGAGGATAGCTGACAGATGCACCTCAAGTGGAGAACGGAGTCAGACAAGGTTGCTTAATCTCTCCCTTTCTCTTTTTTCTAGTGGTCGACTGGGTTATGAAGACCTCCACGTCTCAGGGGAAGCGCGGAATACAACGAACAGCTTGCATGCAACTAGACTGATTCGATTTGGCAGATGACCCGGCCCTTCTATCCCATACACACTAACAAATGCACAAATGCACACTAACAAAATGTAGCAGAAGCCTCTGGAGCAGTAAGCCTCAACATACACAAACGCAAAAGCAACATCCCCAAATACAACACGGAGAACACCGACCCGGTCACAGTCGATGGAGAAAATCTGGAAGACGTGGAAACTTTGACGCACTTGTTCGGCATCATCGACAACGAAAGAGGACTTAATGTACAGCAGAGACAGCATTCCTACAACTGAAGAAAATATGGAACTCAAAACAACTGTCAGTCAACATCTAAATTGTAATTTTTAATAAGAACGTCAAGATATTTTTACTGTACGGAGCTGAAACTGGAAGAACTACCACAACCATCATTAAAAACGTACAAGTATTTATAAACAACTGTCTACGCAAGATACTCAGTATCCGTTGGCCAGTAACCATCATTAATAACTCACTGTTATGGAGAACAAGTCAGCTTTAACCTAAGAAGGGAATCAAGAAAAGACGTTGCAGGTGGACAGGATACATATTGTGGAAATCATCACATTACATTATGAGGCAAGTGCTAACTTGCAATCCTGAAGGGAGAATGAAGACCAATGAACAAATGGTGTCGGGAACTGGGAACAGACATCAAAAGAGTGAGTAGTAACCCGGAAGGACTGCCCAGGACAGAGTTGGGTGGAGAATCCTAGTGGGTGGCCTATGCTCCTCCACGAGGGGTAAAAGGGGGGAGTTGAGTTGAGCATTGCAGCTTATGAATGACATTAGAACGTAAAAAAACAAGGCTAAAAATCTAATTTCAAAAGTGTATTCTAAAAACGGTTCTGTACATGTGGGAATATCTCATCTTGTGCGAAAAGAAATCCTAGGGTCAGCAATGAACACACTTTCTTTGCTTTCGAAAGGCATGAAACCTAAGTAACCCGTAAGAAACGAGAATAAACCTTACCGAATTGTCTAGACCTTATAATTAACTTGGATATTCTTTTTTGCATAGGAATACACATTCCTGTAATGTGTCGCCCGTAGATACGGCCAGTATAAGGAGAAACGAATTGTGATAACAAACGAACATTCTATAATTTATCACAAAGAAGTGGTATTCATACCTTGTAGTCTAGAGGAATGTTTTTTTCACAAATAAAACATTTCTTTCTCGTTTTACGATACGGATCCGGAATATCAACTGGCTTAGAAAATACCAATAATCATAATACGTCTAACCTTATCATCATCTCCGTTGAGATCCACAGAGAAAAACCGTACACTCAGAGCTGGTTTAAGATTTAAAAATCCAGGAATCAATAAAGAACTTGCACTTTCTTTTAGTCGAGTAGGCCAAATGCCCAACGTAGCGAAAACCCTCATACCTAGCGCATATCTCTCTGCATGTCCTTGAAAGTCCGGTTTTTCTAGTGGTACAAATGGTTCAAATGGTTCAAATGGTTGAGGACGGAATAGAAGAAGCTTTCGCTTAACGGGCTTCCGTGTCTAGTAGCAGTGGATCACCAATAACTCCAGGCAAAAACCTAAGTATATTAACGATAATAGAGGGGAAAAAATGAATTTGGTAAATCATAATAATATGTTATCCTTAGTCCTTAAGAATAAGTCAAGTTTCCTCTTAAAGGACTCCTGGGAAGTTGCTTGGACTAGCTCAGTCGGCAGCGAATTCCAGCATTTGACAACTCTTATGGAGTAGAAGTTGTGTCTGCAGTCTGTTCTGTTATGTTGGGTCTCCAGTTTCTGGGTGTTACCTCTCAGGTTAGTGTTGTGACTAAGCTTAAGAAGATGTTTAAGGGGATGACCAGAAGTGTTAAGGATACTGTAAGTCATAAGAAGGTCACCTCTAAGATGCCTGTACTCTAACGGGTAAAGGTTAAGTGATTTGAGGCGCTCTTCATAAGGTTTGAATTTGAGTCCCCGAACTGATTTCGTGGCTCGACGTTGTATACGTTCCAGAGTGTCCTTATCCTTTTGGAGGAAGGGAGGAAACACTATGTTTCTGTACTCCAAATGGGGCGAATAAAACTGTTGAAGATTATGTGAAAATTTTCACCGTCAAACTGTCCAACAATGCACTTCAATGTTACCAGTGCAAGGTTTGCTTGAAAGGCGTTTTTGTCACAGTTAGCGTACGATTTTAGGTCGTAGGGTACCATCACTCCTAAATCTTTTTCGACTTGATAAACTTCTAGAGAGGCGTTTCCTAAGTTGTAACTATAGTCTGCAACATGTCGCAGATGGACTACATTGCACTTTGAGGTGTTGAAGGTAAGTCCGTTGTGGTCTGCCCAACTTTGAAGTCGGGTCAGATCCTCCTGGAGTGCTAGTATATCCTTATGGTTACGTATTTCTCTCCAAAGTTTCACACCATCAGCAAAAAGCAATAAGTCAGATGAAACTTGTTGAGGAAGATCGTTAATATTAATCAAGAAGAGAAGAGGTCCTAGTATTGAGCCCTGGGGGACCCTACTAGGACATTCCATAGCCTGAGAGAATGTGAAGTTAACCCTGACCTTAAAAGGTCGATTTTTTAGATATCAAGCAAGACAGTCAATTATGGGTGGTTTGATACTTAGTCGTTTAAGTTTATTGATAAGATATATATGGTTGACCCTATCAAAAGCTTTTGAGAAATCAAGGTACCTAATGTCAACCTTCCCCTTACGAGCAAGGGTGCTTGTCCACTTGTCAGTAGGTTGGTTATACAAGAGTGACGCTTCCTAAAACCATGCTGTTGGGGTGAGAATAGCTTTAAGGATAATAAGTAGTAGTGTATATCATCGCATATCAGGGACTCGATAATTTTAGAAGGTATGAAGTGAAGGGCCACTGGTCGGTAGCCTGAGGGTTCGCTGTGTAGACATCCTTCGAAAATTGGCGTGATGTGAGCCAGCTTCTGAATTTCCGGTAGTTTGCCTCGACTTAGCGAGTGTGAGAACATCACACTAAGCGGTGTTCCCATGGTTGAAACTGCTTACCTCAGTATAGCATAATGAACCATATCCAGGCTGGGAGAAGTGTATTTTCTTAGATGCTGCAATTTTCGGAACATCATGTCAGCCCTCAGGTTCACTTCGGAAAGTCCTGTGCAGTTGCAGATGAAGCTTTCATCAGTATAGTTGATGTGGGTCTAATGAAATGTCCGAGAATACTGTTCAGCCAAAAGGTTAGCGGCATCACCGTCGCTACTGGTCGGGCCATTAAGACCTAGCGGTTGGAAAACTCCAGCTTTGGCTTGTCGAAGAGAAGCTGAATAACCAAAACAATCAAGTGGCTCCTGTTCTGAGTGTGCACCTGAGTTTTACGAGACGATTTGTAGTTGAATAGAGACATAACTCCTGCTTTAACCCATTAGATGCCTGAGAGACTCGAAACACTATTTAATCAAGGGAACAAAATCCCCTAAATTACTGACGTGGAGGTGACAGTAACCTGTATGCTTTTGTTTTGCAACAGCAGAAAACCATAAAGACAGGTGGTACCGCCTTATAAGTACGCAGCATATTACCATTAATAGGAAATTACAACATGACCATAACTATCACGCAGGTGAGAAAGAACTAATTAATGGGTCCTCTAACGGTAAATTAATAATAAGAATAATACAAAAGCACAGTAACCTAAGTGTCTAATAAGTATAAAATAGAAATATGAGCAGAAATCACTCGTAAAATAGCCCGAAAATTTGCATTTTCGCAATTTTATCCCATTTGTGGCATTGATTAATAAGTTCAACCTAACAAACATCAGGTCAGCACGGACAGACTGACTTAAGTCACACACAAATAATCCAATTTTTAAGTCGAGTTAAGCCTCTGTACTTTGGGACTATGTCATGTCTTCGTGTGATCTCCTAGGGGTCGAAGGTAGAACCCCTGCTCTTTTTAATTTTATATAGATGACCTTCCTCACCAAGTCTTTTCCTCAACATCACGTTTTACTGACAATATTTAGCTCTTGAGAGTTTACAACCAGGGCGGTAAGCTGGGTTGACATTAAAATCACGGCTCGTATAATCCCCTACCACCCTTTTTTCGAAAATGAAGGATGTGAAAAAAATGTAGCAATTGGTGATTGGTCAACTTGTTTTTGAAAGTGTGTGCTCAAGTGAAAATGAACAAACATCTTGTCACCTGTAATAATTTTTCAATTGGTTGTAAATGGTGCAGCTTTGTAATCTGATTCGTTCAAATCGAAATACAATAAAAAGCTTTTATTGGATGTAAGAATTGACATTTTTATATCCGATTATTGTTTACAATAGTTAACTATTTTCACATTGTTCCATCTGAGTTTTGTAAAAAATTTTAACTTCGAAAAAAACAAAAACAAACCCTTTTCATTACCCTGCTATACTGCTCTCAGTGAATGTATATCGGGATAATTCTTTTTTTATGAAGTAGAAATGCAACTAAAGTTATCAGTTATTGTGAAAAGAGTAATAATAATGTGTAGATCATTGAAAGTTAATTTTTGAAAAAAGTGACAGCTGTTATTAATAGTTGATAACGGTGATTATTGAATTTCAAAGGTAGTCAAATGTTTAATACACAATTAGTAAACACATTTTCATTTAAGTATTCCCATAAGTTAATTTAACACATAGTTTGCTCTTTTAATAAACGTTACATTAGTGTAAATATATGAATAAATTATGATGAAGAGAAAGTGAATGGGGCATGCCGAAGTCACGCTAACCGTAAAAGATGGGTAAATGAAGCAACTTTTACCCTATCTGAAATTAGTAATAATGTCTGAGAAAAAAGCAAATAATCTTTATAGCTCGCTTATTTTGCAAACCGTTATTCTTAATACCAAAAAGTTGATCATTTTAGCTTTGAAAAGGGTGTCGAAAATGAACGCAACATTGTTATCAAGGTTTTTTTGTAAATCCATTGAAAGCATAAAATATTTTGACCTGTACATTCTTTGTAGTTGATCACTTATTAATGATCACCGAAAATACATCTTAGTGCACTCAGTCATGTAATACGGTAATTGTATTTGTGAGGTGGGCATAACATTTTTTGGCAGGTAATGTTAACAGCCAATGTTTTTTAAGTGCACAGCCTTTCAAAATAATGATCTGAATTTTTTTATTGTCATTTGTAAATAACATTGTAAACGTTATTTATTTAGAAAGTCTGGAATTATATTTCCAAATCAACAGTTCCCTTTGTTAAACATACTAGACGAACAATGAAAAACTGTATGTACATTTTCCGTCAAAAGGGAAAATAATTACTCTTAAACTGTCAAACAGTAAATCGCTGAATGTTGAAAAAATAACCTTTTTGACAAGCATATGTAATATAGGTTGAATGAAGTGTCAATGAACAAGTCTATGTCTGGCGAAATAAATTTCTATCTCAATTATATGACTTAATGTGAATAAGGTCAATTGTATCAAGTAACCATTATGTATTTAGAATATCGTATTTCAATCTGTTAAGTTAAACTGTACATTTATTTATCAGACGTCTAAATGACATTTATCACTGTATCGAATTTTTCAATGCAGTGATACATCTCATAAGAAACACTATTATTACATTTCGTATGTTCCATTATTATTATTATTATTATTATTATTATTATTATTATTGATGACTTGTTAGACATGTAAGTCTTCATTATATGACGTCGTTTTCTGTACGGAATCGTTCACTGAAACCTTAAATTTGAAAAACCTTAAAAGCTGTTGACAAAGTAATAAAGTGATCATCGATCACTTTATTATTATTAATCTAGAAAAAGTGATTTTACAGCTTCATTACTATGGAATTGTGATGAATGATCAGTATCTGTTCACTTGACCTTCCCAATAATTGAGGATGGAGTTACTGACCAGCAAGCACTGATGGTGAGGGCGATGATTTCAATCCACCCGTGTTTGTGGGGCAGAACATTTTGTTTGTATCAGGCTCTTTATGGATGAGAACAAGTCAATCAATCTGTGATATTGAGATTGTTCTCCTACACTCACCATTCAGACTCATGTTTCTAATTTTTAAGCTGGATTAACTATTCTACTAAGACAACCTTTAACCTTTAACATGCTAACTCGGACTTTTACATGAAAACTGTATGGCAGGCATCGGATGATGAAAAAAACAGACTGTAAAGGATATGGTTGTTATTTTACTCAACACTCTACTCTCTATATGCACTCTCTGTTCTTCCTCATTCCAACCTTGACTTCCCTCCTTCATTGGAACCTACTCCACCTTGATAAATATCACAACTCATTGTTCTTTATTACTGTATTCTCTCCTCTGGAGCCCCTAACCACAGTTCACTCTTGCAACATGAGCTAGTATCAATTTAATCTAATAATTTATCATACCTCCATCTGTTCCACTAATAAATGTTAAGCATTGGTTATAGTTCATATCCCAATGCCTTGCTGCTCCTCGGTTTCTTTTTCTTTTTTTCTCTTCTCTTCAGAATCTTGCTCTGAGGGTGAAGCTATGTAACTTCTGATATCTGGAACAAGCTCGACGAACGCGCTTCCCCAAGGTCATAGTTCGAACCAGGCGCTCCACAAGCCTACTTTATAACAACTATAAACTTAAAAAGCTGCATTACATAAATACTTAGCACGACCGAAACCCTAATACACTTTTTGTCGAGATTGGATCTGGTGTGAAACGTGGACGCCATGCCCCTTTGGAAACTATTCTTATGAAAACACATTATACCTGAACGAATGAACGGCTATCAACTTTTAAAGATTATAATTACTAAACAACCTTGCTTGGGATGCATGCTGTGAACCAGTATATGTTGTAAATTGTAGATCATGCCTGTAAAAATGGCGTGTACCTGCTATTGCAGAAATGTATTATTATTATTATTACAAATTATCTTGTTGTACTAGTGAACTGATCTCAGTACAATCGTCTACCGTCGCAAAGTGAAAAGAGATTGGAATGATCGTACACATCTTTGCATATACTTTTGTTTGACAAATTAGTTTTCATTATATGACGTTGTTTTCTGTGCGGAATCGTTTACTGAAACCGTAAATTTGAAAAACCTGAAAAGCTGTTGGCAAAGTAATAAAGTGAACGATGATCATTATTAATCTACAGCTTCATTACTATGGAATTATGATGACCGATCAGTGTCTGTTCACTTGACCTTAGCAATAGAAATGATCTTGTTGTACTGATGAACTGATCTTACTACATTTCTCTACTGTACCTATTAACCAAATCATATGAATGTAAAAGGAATTATTGATAGTTTTATGACTCCTCCTCAAAATGGAAACAAGAAATTCAAATAAAATATAAGTCAAATTGTGGGTGGCCCTGAAAAGGGCCTTTACTCGGTCTCTTCACAGGTCCTTAGGTCCTGATCAATGACTCCACTATGAGTCCGTGACAACGCCGCACATGGGACAGTTGAACCCAGGCGATACTTCTGATTGGTCGTAGGCACAGAACGAATGAAACATAGCGTTGCATGGACAAAAAATCCAAGCACTTCCATCAGCTTTTTCACTGGGCGGCTGACGTAGATGGCAAATACCACACAGTCGGTCATTGTGCGCACGTTCGTCTTCCTCATTGTCTCGGTCCGTAACCTCTTCTGGATTCATAGATATTACTTCAATCTCGTTATCATTTAAGGTAGCATCCAAATCTACGTTCTGTTGATGGTTGGTGCCTGAGGTATTTCGGACGATAGGCATTGTGATGGTAGTAGGTAATCCATCGTAAAGCAACTGATGAGCATAGTTATGGACAGCGGTACGTTGTTCCGCGGACATACGCCGACATGAGCCGTGAATCGATGTTAGGACGTTTGTCTGACCGACTTGTACCTGTAACTCATTGTCAATCGTTACTCTGGTTACGTAGCTGTTGGAATGTAGCCATCTGTCACCAATGCTTTCTCTGTGAACTTCGGCGTTAGCGTGCAAACAGTATGCCAAGGTATGACGACATACGACTCTGTGTTCTACATAAAAGATACAGGAACAAGTAATAGGATTTCTGGAGACTGTGTAAGTTCCTGTAGTATCGACGGCCGTGAAGAACTCCCCCGACAATACAGTAACAGGAACACGCGAGTGCCGCTTCAGCAGTTGACATGCAGCAGGTGTAAGTTTTTCCTGAAGACGACGTAGTTGTGGCTCGCGACCCAGCACAACTCTGCTACGGCATTCAGAGGAGTACTTTTGAACTCTAGCTTCTATCCAATATCCAGTGCGAAGCAGAACACTGAATATCAATCTGATCACGGGTGTTTTTCTGTTCAGCTTATGCAACTTTAAAATTCGATGGGTTGTCTCAACGAAATTTATATTTCTTTGATCTAGAAGCATCGCAGATGGTCTAAAAGCGTTCGACCACTTGTGCTTTTTGGATAATAACTGATCTCTCAAATATTGGTAGAAATTTCCATCTGCTGCTTCGATAAATGACAGATACCTTTGGAAGCTACAAAACATTGTAAAACATATTTTGATTTACCTTTCCACATTTCTTGTTAGCATAAGACGGTAGAATATTTGAAGAAGATTAGATCGTAGCCTCTACGAATACGATAAATCGGTTAATTCTAAAGAAAAGGAAAGCTTACCCTGTTAGATGACATTTCGAAGCCAGGTGCACGCGGCACAACAAGGTGGTGTGAATTGGGATACACCTGCGTTATGGCAGCAGCTATAGCAGGTGAATCATCGGTAACAATACCGATAACCTCTCTATTGTTACTCATTTGGCGGAAGAACGAGAGGAAACTTAACAGCAAAGTCGATGTTTCGCGACTTATAAATGCAATACAAACAGATATTGCCATGAAATTCATATCCAGAGCCACCACGTGATACAGAAACATATTTTCATTATTGGTTTTGTCTGTCCCATCAAAACCAACAACATCTAAAAACCTATTGCACAGATTAATCTGGTCTGCTGTAGCGAAGAAGAAGTACAACAGACTATGATCTGCATCCAATTGACAATCACAACGGCCACCAAGTGACGTTATGTGATTTTTCAATTTACCGTAACCACCTACAGTGAATAGTATAAATATGCACATTGCTTACCAGGAAGGTTGGCCTGTGAGAACACTTTGTGACGCATATTGAAAACGTCTTGAGCAGTAAGACGTTTCCCATAGGATTGCTACGCGTAGTGTATAACATTGAATGCTGATGTTCCAGATATCAACAGTGGCTTCACTGTTTTCAATTCCGCCACCGTAATTCGGCACATCCATGTGTTACAGTCGTACCTCAGGGAATTGCACTCGTGATTGTGATGTACATTCCCACGAACAACAGTCCAATAACCTTCAAGAAACTTAGAAAAGATGAAGGCCGGACATTGTGTGTCCATTGAAGTCCTCAATGAACAATATAATAACACTAATCAAATTACCTCTTTCGTCTAATCGGCTGCGAAGAACCGCTAGGTGTTTTATAGCCCTTTCTCCAACATACAAATTTAATATACGTCTTCCGATCCCCATGGAAATGAGAATCTCTCACCGCATAATGGCAATACGTTGCTATTTCATAAGTTCTAATGGCGCTCTTTAACGCTTCCAGTGATGGAAACGCTGCCAGATACAATGTATTCAAAGATACATTTTCCGTTTCTGTGACTACGTGAGGAACAACAGAGCCTGTAATTTGCACGTTACTGACGTCCATATTGTGAAGAAAATTATCTATATCGATAAGTACAGAGCTTTTATACGAATTTCAAGAATTACATAACCAATTATAACGCATTTACAACCAGGAATTTCATTGGACGAAAAGAATTGAAAAAAATTGGAAAATGGGATGAAAATTTTTTGATTAAGGGGGACAAAAAAATTTATTAAAAAAAATCGACGTGACCTTAATGTTATTCGGTAAGCTGAGTTTCATGATGGCCTTACTTCGAAGTTTCAATAAAAGCAATGGTCTCTGTCTACTCTTTAGTTGATAAGATTGATGTATTCAACGACGAATGGTAGACCGAGAACTCCATAGTTGCTTGAGAACTGGATTACAACAAAATGAATTACTGCGGGAACCGAAATATACCTATTAACAACACGGCAAAACTAGGTGAAGTGCTCCAATGTTGTCGTAATTAATGTTCTTGAGAAATTAAGTTCTGTAATGCGATATATAGAAAGGTCCGAGTTTTTTCTAAAATGCACTCATCCACAAGTTTGCCATAGCTTGCATCAATCTTTGAGAACTTATTGCTACTTTGAGAATGAATAATTTAATTATGATTCTTATACTTTTTTGGATTTATTTCGTCTCTATAATATGAACTGCAAAGGCAAGGCCAACACCAAAGGAAACAAGACAACGGGGACGTAAGCACAGTGTTCATAACACGATGCATCTATCTTTTGGACAAGCAGAACTTGAACCAGTGCTCTAACTGCCTACATATTTCGTCGACACCTGGATATACCTCCATAGCCTGGCTTTGTAGCGCAACTTCCTACAGGTTATGCTTTCTATGTCACGACTAATCGATATCGATGAGTGTCCACCTAATCGGTACTGTTCATGATATGACGATCATTATCGGCATGATTCTGTCCACATGGCCATCATTAACCGTTTTAGACTCTGCATCCACAGCTTCCCTATATTTTCCCTTGATTCCATCGTAGTTGGCTTTCATACGCTATACTTGCTACCACAACTTTATCTGCCACATGGACCTTTTTGCCCTGAACTAACACTATCGTCATAGAAACCGCATTGCGAACATAGTCTTACGCTTTCCGCAGTATCGAGGTAACACCCCCAAGTCTGACCATAATATGCAAGAAGAGGGAAGAAATGAACGGATCAGTACCATGTGGCACCTGCAAATCAACAAACAAATTTTAACAGTTATGTAATAAGTTAAACACAGAAGGAGATAGAATTCGACTTTTTGTTAAGCCTCTGGACCGGCTGGGCCAAACATGGAAGCAGAAATAAAACGGGACTTATGCTAAATACAAAACCCAATACAAAGGTGTTAGTACACCAAATTATACAAGTTTAATACAGCTGTACACTATATACACAACCAATTACCTACTTCATATACTTGGCCGAGTACCTGATTACTCTAAACCAGATTTTTTATGTTTTATCCCAACTCAAAGAGTTACTGACTACGTGTGGGATTAGAATGGAACAATATATTAGACAAGAAATGCCAGTTTACAGACAACACCAAAATGTTATAAATGCTACAGGATTTACTGTAATAAGTTATTCTGATTGCTACTTTTTTAGGCATTTTTTTCATAGAAACAGGTGGGTAAGTTTGCTTATGTTAGAATATAAATAAGGTAGATAAAGCTTGAGTCTTCATCCTAAAAGTGGGAACAATTTATGGAGATTGCTTTGTGGTTGTTAGGATATTCACAGGAATATCCCAAAAATTATCTCGAACGTAAAGTGGTATGTTTTCAGACTCTTCACATATTTCGCATGTTATTTCCTATTGGTCATTATTTACAGTTGTCCTAACTATGAATTTCACGTGTCGTTTTCCTATTGGTCAATTTTGAGTTGTCCTAATTATAACCTTTACGTGTCCTTTCTTTCCATTGGTTACGGTTCATAGTCATCTTAACTGTATAAACATGCCTTGTCTGTAAATAATTTTTGTTTTGCTGCTGATCCCATAAACAATTCTCATTTGACGGCTGTGTTCTGATTTATTGGAGTTGGAGAACAGTATTGGGGTCGTACTGGGATATCTGAATTTGGTCAATCGGTAGAAATTCGCTTAGTACTATCGCAATACGCAATATTTAGCAACTTAATATTTGGCGATTTATATTAGTGGTGAACAACTGGTGTTTGTTAATTAACCCAAGTAATGCCCATAGCTCTTTATAACACTATGTTTTGTGGTAAATGTATTATCGACCAGTTAAAAATTTCGACGTTATTGTTTTACTTTGTGTACCTTGATAGAGTCCTCAGATAGCTAAGTGAACAGGCTCCCAGCAAACACAACTATTGGTCTTTCTGAAATATGGAAGGTATTAATGAGGGCGTAACACGAATTCTTATGTTACATATCAGCAAAAGATTCAGATAAACCATAGGAACTAAACGCAGTGTGCGAAGAATTGTAACGAGGAAACAGACCTGAGCTAATGAAAGAAAGGTTGAAGAGCAAAGAGGGATAAGTGTTTATTGGTTTTGAAAGTTAACAAACATAGCGTGATTAAATCGCCATATGACTTTATCACCATAGCCCTTATTTTTTTATGCTCTTTCTTTTCTATGTTATTATCGGATTTCAGCAGCTAGGTCTGAGCCAAAATGACCGAGAATAAAAGTAGTAGGACAACTTGACAAAATGGTGAAGCCGGCATAAGGTTAATAACACGGGCCCAAGAAGCAACAAATCAATCATAAAGAGCCTCAGACAAGCAAAATGTTCTACACTACAAACATGGGTGGATTGAAATCATCTTCCTCGCCGTTAATGTTTTCTCATCAGTAACTCTACTCCCCCTTCCATTTTCACGTTAGGCTCTTTTAAGATGTTGGTCGGATTGCTTTTATGTCTTACGTCCAAGCTCTATCTTCCGTAGTCTATTTGAAAACAATAATTGCACAAGTACATCAAACAGACATATCGGACAACTAAAAGTGGTAGACTGTCGATACAATATTGCAGGGTAGCATAGGACAGCGTACGAGTTTTCAAAAAAATTTAATTAGCAGGAGCAAACTAGTAGGTAGAAAAGTTGTGAAATCTAATACTTTTAAGACGGTGTGTATATACTTACAAATAAATGGTCGGAAAGTAATATACATGATAAAAATAAAAAAACTGATTGGGAATAAATAAGATGAGATGCACACTGCCATGGCTGGTAGTTGTTCTTATGGACAGTTTCTGAGTGTTTCTGATTTTTTTACCCGAGTAGCCTTCAGTTGCAGTCTTTTTTACTGAGTCGCTGGGCAATTTATTTCAAAAGCCGAATTCATCAACGGTATTTATTTCACAGAAAGGTATTAGGCGGGGGTCTGTTCATTTCGCGGTTTTTCCTTCTTAAACGAAGTATAAAAGTGTTCGTTGAATAGTTTCGTAACACGTTTAGGATCTTCTTATGCTTGATCGTCTCTATTAAATATGCTTTCTCCTTCCGATATCGAACAATGAAATTTTTATTAGGGATTTTGTTAAGTGCAGAGGAGTCATTATTAGGTTCATAGCACGCTTTTCCTGCTCAATCTGGTTTCATGTATTGACCCCGCCTTGACAAATATCTCCGTCATCATAACTAAATAAGAAAGGTTAGAGAATTGGCTAGTATTACTTTGAGGATGCCATCCTATATGAACCGGTATATACTGATCCTTAACCATCCTATGTCTCCAGCATCCTAAAGGTGCGGCGTTTTGAAGACATTACAGGTGTTGTGATGGAATGTTTGCTAGTTTGTTGGTAGTGTTTGCTTTGTAGAATATACACTAATAAATGCTTTTCAAACAGGTTTGGAAGTTTCGTAGTGTTATTGGTTCTTAACCACATAACCCTTGGAGCCGAACGTGCAATAACTAAGAAGATGCACATTTAGTATTTGACACAGGGATAAGGTCAGAGATGATGAGCTCAGAAGCACTAAATCAGTATGTGATGGCTCGATCATGTAAGTGTAGCCACTCTATATAACTTCTTCCTTTTCGTATTATATATGTTATTCTTTCCTAAACACAAATTTGTTCTTCAGAAGTTATAAACAGAAGATTACGCTACTCACTAGTCTTGCTAATTATAGGGATCAGGGTAGGTCACATCATATTGGAGGCAAGAATCTGTTCACTGTTACTGGGAAAACCATCGAGAAGTCGGGTTTTGCCTTACTCGCTTCCTTATTTTGTGCCGTTTGTTTAGTCTGTTCACCCTTCTTTGCCATGGCTGGAGAGTCTCTTGGTGTCTAAGCAGTGTTATAATAATAATAATAATAACAAATTGTTCTTAAATGACAGTTTGTTACATGAGGCATGCCAATTTACAGGCAAGATCTAGTTGTTACAAAAGTTACGATTCTCACCTTAGTAAATTACTCAGCTGGGTCGATATTCCATAAAATATGAATGTAGATGGTTTTAGTAAGAATCGTATCTTCAATATCACAATTGGTGCCCTTTATGAAGGCTGCGTTGCGATATGCAACTGATGTTCGAGAATGGATCCAGGTGGAGTTAGGGACTTCTAGAAACCGCAAACCTACATTCCTTTGAACTGTATGGGGCATTATTAATGGTGCAGGTCAAAGTCACCCGTTTCATATCTGTTTTCGATGGCGTATCTACAGGTGGCTGAAAAAGAGTTTAAGAAAAAGAAAGGACGAGAAGCAGAGCAGACAATGTTCATCGAGAAATAGTCAAGATATGACTGCTTAGTCTATTTCTCTATTATTAAGGTACCTATTGAGCAAGAGCATTCTAATATGTTGAAGAAAATAAGTGTAAACAACGTATGAGTGGATAAGGAACTATATAAATGAAGGTACTTCATAAGGAAGCCGAAAGTATGGGATTATGTGTAATTAAAAAATATAGTGCTGTAAACAGTATTCAGATACACAAGTGGCTGTCTCCCTTTTTTGTCAAAGCTAGTTGAGCCATTTTTTGTAGGATTTTTAGGGTCATAAACAGGCTTCGTTTTTAACAAATTGTCTAACTGGCCTGTAATAGGATTACTCAGTAGGAAGTGAAACCAATTCAGCGTCATAAACACGATTTAGAAAGGTATTTCGCATGACTAAGTCGGCATCAATACCGTTTGTTCTTGACACCTCATTTGACATAAGGAGCCGCAATTCAACATGTTCTGCTCTACAGACACGGGTGGATTGAAATTATCTCCCCACCATCATGTTTACTGGTCAGTAACACCACCCTTCCTCTTTTTATGATTTTAGGCTCTCTTACGTTTGTGGTAAGTATGAATATTGCTTTAATCAAGGCCCGTAGTTGGAATACACTGTCTCTCCTGGTTCCATGTTACAAGCAAATCAGATAGCCAAAGCATCTTTATTTTCGGTTAGACATCCACATCATGCTGATATGAAGATAACCAATGACCTAAGCTATAGGAGACTGGTCAGATTATATGTGGTTAAGAGATGGTAAGGACTAATAGCAAATCAAAGGATATGAAAGAGCAGAAGATTCTATGATTTTCGGCGTAAAAAAGTAAAAACATTGAGCAACTCACAAGAATTTAGGACAATTTTAGCTTCTTTCGATCGGCCTTAGTCGATAAGCATCCACAAGATTACTGAGTTATCTGTCTAATGGTAGTAAAAAAAGACATGACACTTCGGAAGAAGAATAAATTTTTAGCCATTAGAGATATTAAGAATCTGAAAGTGGGGGTTATGAGCAGAGGGCCATGACTAATAATCAATTAATAGTGGGAGAGGATAAAGCATGTGTTTTGTAATTTGGTTATTTTCTTGTTCGGTCTAGATATTAGGCGGTTCATAATGAAGTGCACAATTTGTTGGCGGGAGTTCAAGAAATAGTTGATGAAGGTCTTTAGGGTCTAGTAACAGGGTTATTAACCTTTTGAATTTGGTAAAAGTATCACAGTTTCAAACCGGCATTGACAACCCGTTCCACAATAAACTATACCGCACTGTAAAAACGTACAACTCATTTGCGTTCGGCGTTTTACGGTTAATGGTGTATATAAGTTGTTTCTTAGTCTATAGACTGGGTCATGGATCATTGTTGGGCAGGATGCTAGAAATTAAAGTCTATTTATTGCTTTGCAGAGAAATATTAGATTATTCCTTGGCCTAAGGTGACATAAAGGTTCTAAAGTGAGGTGCTTACATCTATCGCTTTCATTTGAAATGGTCTTCCGTCCGCAGTGACCACAACCCTTTTGGTGGATAGTTATAAGAGGATGCCTGACAAATACGTATTCACCTATTAATCAACATCTCCCTCTTGGACCAGCTGTGGTTAATGCATATCACAAATGACCACGGTTATCATTACCGCGTATCAGTATCTAGCTTCCTTGTCTCTCATTATTATCTCCGTTTCCCTTATTATTCTCCCAATTTCGTCTTCTCACACATTACCACAGTTGTTATTCTTGCAATAATAGCCTTGTCTAAGCACTCGAATTATCGTTTTGTAATAATAATATTATATTTCTGCAAGGGCCATTTTTACAGGCATGATCTACAAGTTACAAAATTTACGGGTTTACAGTGTGCATCCCAATCAGGGTTATTTAGTAAGTATAATCTATAAAAGTACTCACCTCGAGAGTCTCGACAACTGGACTACATTTCGCAGTTTACTTGAGATATACAACACATTTCTGGAGCAAGCAATGTGGTCGACATTGGATGCTGACCACATTAGTTTAAGTGGACGCGTTTAGTTGAATGTGCTCGGTCATACATCCGTATCAGATCACGTTACAGAACAGCATGGGAAACATCTCCCACGATCATTAGCCAGATTAGATCAGTCATCTCTCGATATATTGATAACCCATCAAATATATCTTCCAACCTCCTCACTCCTGACTTCTTATTTTAACTGGATGGGCGCGATATAATTATAAAAGATGTTACTAGTAAAGAGTTGTAAAACTACAATTCTGGTGGTATCTCCAAACTCATTTCCGACGGTTATACAGTCAGATGCCTCAACCATTTACACCCTGTACAGTCCCAAAGAAGAAGCACGGTCATCCTTGGATAAGCCAGGATACTGGAAGTTCACCAGGACAGAAAGATAAATGTTGAAACATTCTACCAGCCTTAGTACAGCAAGTACGATGGAACGCTACAGATTGGTACGAAATAAGTGTACAATTAAAACCTGGAAAACTCAGCAAAAATATGAAATGCCACTGCTCTAATCTGTAATCAAGTGGCCTAAGTGACTATCCTCATACAAAAACTGCAGAACAAGAACGAAGCATTGGTTTCACAACCTAATCACACAAGGGAGTAAATCCCAAAGGGCAGGGGTTGATTAGGAGAGAAGTGGAGGCTATGACAAACTATTGCGGCGCAGTTTTCACTCAGGAGCCTCTTCTAGACGACGAACTAGACCCAAACACAAGGTCAAAATATCGTTTGCCCCCTGGGGATTTCGATCAGGACGATGTACGTAAAGCCCTTAGCACTTTAGATACGGAAAAGTTAACTGGACCTGGTGAACTACACCCTAAAGCCTTGTGACTAATTGCACAATATATTGCTGACGCATTGACTACGATATTCAATATGTCACTCGGTCAAAGTGAATTATCTGCGAACTAGAAAGATATAATTATCACTTCAATACATAAAACAGGATCGAGACAACTTCCATCAAACTACAGACCTGTCGGCCTCACAGCGTCGTAGATGAAATACTAGGAAGAATAATAAAATATACGATAACGACATTTGCGGGGTGCTTTTACTTCGAAGCCAGCCAAAATCTGCGTTGCTTATCGATTGAGCAGTCAGTCAGTCAGCTACAACGTTGGACCAGGTACATATATGCATCGGTCCAAGTTGCCATACCTCGTTAGCACAAGAATATGAAGGATATTCATCGATGTATTTTGCTGCGTTAGGTTCGTCATCGGCGAGCTCACCACTTTAGCAGCAGGAGGTCTGACTCCAATCGGATCGTATGAATGATTGTTACTGAAAGATTGCTGCAGAAATTCGTGTCGCCAATTGTTGTACAAAATCATCTACTTCAATCGCGTTGGTGAATAACGGAATCAAATAAGTCAAATGTGCGAGTGGATTTTTGAACACGTGTATTTTGCACAATCATTGATCTAAACAGATGATCAATGGAACGAAATGAAATGTTTCGCGGTAGAGGGCATGTAAGCTAACTCGATTTAACCAACCGTGAATCGTTATTTATAGTTAAGTCAAAATAAGTTACAGACATGATGAGTAGTATAAAAAACACACACATACGCTGGTATAAAAAGTCAAGGTTGACAAGTGAATAACTAACAAGGTCAAAATGTGGCTCAAGAAGAACGAATAAATTAGTTTCTCCTGAAGCTAGAATAAGTGATGTAGGTTTGCATAGCACAACAGGACCTGTTACCTGAAGCACTGGTGTTTTCAGCCTTCAGTTGACTCATTCAGGAGACGAGACAACCATAGAAGCTTACTAGAAGAAGACCTTAAATCTTCTGTTCTTTCTATACAAATCTGAGATCTGAATATTGGATATTGGACAGCGGCAACATGTAATCAAGGTCTAAGTAGGGTCGATGCACTCTTCATGGTGTTTTTAGACTATCCGTAATATGGAAAATTGTGAGAATGATGACTTTAAACTAGCAAATGTAAAATCTCCAAATGACTGGGAACACGCTGACTTGGGTTCTAAAGACCGAAACAAAAAGTTCTTAAAATTAATGGGTGGAAATCCTGTACGTGACCATAAAGGAAAACTTGTAATCGGAGAAAATATCGATAGCGTGCACGGTCAAAATAAAGATACATCCATAATCAATAAGGAGCTAGAAAATCAGTACCTTCAGGGTTTGGAAAAGAGTATGCAACCAAATCGTCACCATGGTTTAGGATGCCATGCAAGTGAGTCAACTGACTCGTAGATGTTCTCTTTTCAGCACTAATCGTTCGATCAAATTATATGTTGTTATTCATTTAGGTCTTTGTTTTGTGGTTGTCTTGCACCTTTTTTGATTGCACTTTAAAAAATGAATTCTACCAATAGGCTCATGATTACATGTTAATGCTCAACCCAAAATGTGTGTTTTGAACACAACCAAATCTACTGGTTTTGAATGAGTACTGAAGTGCTAGTTGCCAAATCAGGCCTTCCAAATTTTTATAGAAAGATAACATTCTTGGTAGGTCACTTGACTTCTTATTCTTACCAATTGAGGATGTCTAGATATTTTTGAAAAACTGTTTTCCTTTAGCACTAGTCTTAACTAGTTATGAGAAATCTAAAGCTTCGTCCCGAGTTTAAGCTTTTTATAAAGTGGTCGCGAGAGACATTTACCTCTTACCGTCAATCAGGAAACAATTCATCTGACTGGTTTATAGTAGAAGAAAGGATTAACTAAGAATGTATTGAACTTTTTTGAGTCAGCTATAAGTCCCTAAAAGTTAGATTTTAGGCTTGTGACTGTGGTTGGATTTTTTATACCCTTAATCTAACCCTGAAACGTAATCCTAATTCTATAATGCAACAAAAATCTCAACGAGTCATCACTCCATCTGCCTTTGACTTATATCTGTTCAGATTATTTCCATTACTTCATTGCAATTGAGCTTGATCCAACATCATATAGATATTTGTCGATATATTCCACACTAGAATTATCAATTATCGATGAATAACGCCCTGGTTTGGTACGTGCTCAATGACCTTGAAAGCATTTCTCTGATCTCGGTTTGTTCGACATCATACTTTGGCTTTACTCTAGCTCTAACTTTTGGCATTATACTCTTGCACGTCAAGTGAATGTTTACAAGTACGTTTTTATAGCCATCATCAGAATGCCAGCCTATCTATCTAGTACTTTTGATCCCTTCTATGTCGTGTACCTAAACAGACTTATCAGGCACATGCTTATATAATAGTCTTTCAGCCACACTAATTTTGTGAGAGTTGTTTTACTGCCGAAACTGTTAAAAAGTCTGATTCCGAAGATACTGTTTTAACATCGATTCATGGTTCAGTGGATTTTTCTAAACGGATCTTGTGGTATCACTAACACTCAAAGTGAACTTGAACCATCATATAACACTAATGCGGAAAGACTAATATAAGCTGTGACTTATTTAATCACGCGATCACAATGTCCGATTGATTGGCTAAATAGTGAAGGTTACATCTTGTACATGACTCAGATTTAAGTACAAAACCTTCTGAACTAGCCTGCGCTTCTCGTTTTTATCTAGATTTCCGCATGCTACTGTCCTTTCTGCTCTATACAGTTAGAGGCAATCAGCCTTGATACTCCACCAAAGTGTTTCTAGCACCTAGTTTTGAACTCCTAAGAAATTCACATTTATCTCATCTGACATAGTGGACACAAACGTTACTGAAGTAGTTTAAACTAAAACTGACTTTCTATAGCAACTTAGCAGTTGCGAGAATCTCGTCTAAACCTTATCACTGATCGAGTTCGAAGCTTTAAGCACACTTTTTTCTTTATATACTAATTGTTGGGATGATGATGCCAAGATTTATGATATAATATTTTTATGACTCCAAATCAAACAGCAACAAGGTTGTTTTTAATTTGCTAACCACCAATAGGATCTACCAATCGTTAAAGTATACGCTGTGCAGTGAAACCATCCAAACCTATGTATTAGAAATGTGTTTTAACCCATGTGGCTTCTCTTTCAAGCTACAGGCAGAGCTGAGTAACTACATTTCATACCAGATATACAGTAAATTTTATATATCAAAATCTCGATGTCTGTACATCCAGATTTGTCAATGTCATTCTTTTGAATTAAATATTCTTAATGATTTCCTGGATGTATTGGTCTATTTCTACTTTGATATGGTAGCGCAAACTATACTGTGATCCACGGGAGTTTACGGAAATAGTCAATTCTCTTGAGCTTTACGACGTTTCTCTGTCACTTCGAAACTGGGGGAGGTCTACATTATGAACAAACTTCATTTAAGTTTTTACCATCATACTGGTTAAAAGTGTTCATTGCTAACACAGTAGATTTGTGGAGATTGTTTGGTTTGTAGTTTACATAATGAATTAACTTAGACTAGACAGTTATTAAAAACCAGGAAACATGACAGATATTTCGTTTTAATGTCAAAATCCTCATCAATGAGTGTCCACAAACCCACCAAGGGTCGAAAACAGGTTTTCCAAGCCACAGTCATGTTTCTTGGACTAAACAACTTCTTAGGAATTTGTGGTTTTCAGTGCTTGTTTAAGTGGGAACATTTCATGAAGCTAACTAAAAACAAACAATCATATTATGCCTAGAATTAATTTTCATCACTGACCGGCATCAGGCGTAGAAGCATTGACAACTAAGCAGTGTATTACTTTTCAGTAGTGGAAACTCACAAACTCTGGAAGCGAACACGATACCCGTAAATCATTATGTAGATATCCAGTAATTAACATTCTCAACTTCATTCAATTGACCAGATTGTGTATTCACTGTCTGATACCATCACTGATGACATATTCTTCGTTTTTCGTATCGTTAAAATCAACCTGTTGTATGGGTGGGAGAAATTGTGATAGGTTGTTTACTTAGACAGAATTGTAGATAGTCTGGTAAGTATTAGATATAGAATATATATTTTCCTACCCCTTATTATCAGTATATTGTCGGTTGTTGATTGTTGAACAATGCACGTACTAGTTAGACGAATCACGTGTTCTTGATCTGAGTTGTGTTGAAGTTTGGTATATAGCAAAGTATATAGCAAATGAATCATATACGCGCATAAATCGCTTAGTGTTCGTCCTATTAAAAATAAGAAATCCGACCTTTATTTCAGATCTGATCACGTCTTCTCTACTTTATATTGGGAACTCACTTCGAATCTAACAATCTCTACAAATCAGTATCCTAATATCTAAGTTTTTTTTAATCCATTTACTAGTTTTCCATCACCAAATCAATCACATTTACTTACATCATCACTTTGTATGTCACTTTTCTTTTTCCGCCTTTCTAACTTAAACAGATTCCTCGTCCAACCCTGTAAACAGTTTGGATTATGCCAACACAGAAAAACTTAAGCAACAATATAAATCATCATTTATCCCGGAAAAGGATTCCTAATAAAGAATTTAAAAAGTGCTTATCGCTTACCCCGTATTTTTTCTTATTTATATTTTCCTTGATTTCTTTATTCAATTGTAATAGTTTTTGAATGAACTTGTGATGAATACACTTTGTGACCAACTCTTGGAGTTATTCAGTCAAAAAAATGTGTATTATTTACACTAATAGACATGTAAATGTTATCTCTTGTGAAAAGTGATCAATTTTTGGAAATTTTTTGAACTTTTCAAGTTTTTTAAATGTCCATTTTAAATTACTAACGAATTATTCAATGTAAATATGTTATTTCCCAAACAGTATACTAAGTTTGTTCTCTGAGCTACATCAAAATCACCCACCTGAGTTACAAATCTTCTCCACCATCTCAAAGTATACGAAGTTTGAGACTTGCGTTTACACCTGAAACAAGCAGATATTTAATTAAGTTTGTTAGCACTTATTATGTCAACCGACTGATACAAAAACTTGTCTCCTATGCAAAAGGGTTTCGTGTCAACGAAAGCAAATTCATTGTTCACAAAATCCATTACTAACAAATTGTAAGTAGCTTAATACACGAAACCAAACTTTATCAAAGCTGCTTGAATGACTTAAACCCAAACTACCGGACTTTGCACCACAATGGAGAATGGAAATAAACAGGATAAAAAAGGATTCGGATAAATATCAGTCACTATGGTAAAGTAGGTGTCGTGATAAGCGTTACCTGTTCATTCACCTTAATTTTAATCACCGTTTATCAAAGTCTACATCATAGATTGACCAAATATTCCTAGTGCTCCCGTTGTGAACGTAAACACAAGTGGGGGACAGCCGATTGTATTTTAATACAAAATTATAGAGTACTTTTATCAAATATGAGGACCATACGTTCAGTACTTCATTTGCGGATCCTCCATCAATTGTCTCAGACTTTATCGTTCCTTCATTGCCATAATAATTACCCTCTGTTTCCTCTTTCTTCCGTCTCAACCTACTGCTAGGTTTTCCGCTTCTGATTGGTGTTATATACCATTTATGTCTGTCAACGTAAGTAGTATACACCACACCCCTTCATCTAAATTCAGCAATAGTCACGTAATAGGTTCGCCATGCGTAATCAACGCTTCAAAGGTATCTATGATCAAAATTTAAAAAAAAACTATAATACATTTTATACCCTAAAAAACCCCTTGTCTTAACCGAAATTGCTGAGCAGTGTCTCACTCTTTTCATGGACGCACAAGCATGCTGCCAGGTTTACATGTGGCGTAAACTGCCAGAGGCGCAGAGTTAGCCTCATGTGTTTGAGAGAACGTTTGGTCATCCCTTCAAATCAGCAAGGTCTGATGAGACTTTCAAGGCTAGTTGTGGTAATGTACTAAACTACCTCACTTCCTGTGGTTGAAATATAAGTTGATGCGAACCAGGCCTAAGGTAACACTAAGCATTTGGTAGTAAGCACCAATCCTGAAACTTGCATTCTCGTCTGAGGCATTTCTAAATCCACCATAACTGAACGGAACAAGGTCGTCTACGTACTTCAAGTAAATAAACGAGTTTCAAGCAGAAGATGAAGTACTGATAGATGTGACAACGAAAAAAAAAATCACTTTCTTATTATGTAGCGTACGATTTTGATGAACATTTTTTTGAAGCCACTGAACTCCTGACAAACCCGCATTGCCAGTAAGTTTAGATGAACTCGACTAATGTTTCTTTGTCGGGGTGGGGGGGCTATATTACGATTGTGGTCGATCGCCTGAATTAATGTGAACAGTGTGACCAAGTGGTAATAACTTTCAGAAAGTGAATTATTAACTTAAAACCACCAAAAGACCGAATCAATGGTTAACATCGGAACTTATTTTCCAGAGGAAACTTCATTAAGTAGTGATTAATACATAATCGATTGTAATATCAAGACCTTGTAGATTATTCATCTAACCTTATTCTTGCCTTCCATTAGTTTAGGATTCTTTAAAAATTGCTTCTTACTAAATAATTATCAAGTACTTCTAATTGATTAGTTACTTGTTACCCCCTTCCAACCATATAGAATGGTGAAGCCTAGTAGGCCCTTCTGGAGAAGAGTGCTACATCGAAGCACAGCACAACTACCGGGATGGGATAGTTGTTTCTGCATTGCTTACTCAGAACCATTACATAACTCTCACAACCCTTTTTTTTTGTCTTTTTGTTTTTATTTGGGCAAACTTATTTATTTTACCTCTCTTTTGAACCCTCAATAGTTATGCCATGACTCCTAGTAGCATTCGTAATCGTTTGTATAGTGGTTGATTAGGCCGATCTCAACCACCCACGATTAACCGCCCACGTTAGATCATGGAAACAGTCCCATCATCCAGGAGGCACGACGAGGACGTGTGAGTCGGATTTTTCCCCCCAGTTACTTGTTATTTTCTTTTTATCACCAACTAACTGCATAAATTACAATATTAAATTATTTATTATATACTATAAACTTGTCACTTTCTTCTTTAATTATTCCTTTCATAAATAATACTGTATAGAATAGAATCATCCTGATAAAATCAATTATTTTTTTGTTTTACCCCATGAAATCATCATTCAATAGTACCTTTTTATATAATAAATATAATAACCATTTATTTTTAGTCCATTAAAAGTACATTCAATGTTTGTTTTTCCATACCTAGAAACTACAAATTTTCTAGAAAAAAAAGTATGACATACCTCTTAATTACTTGTATGTAAATCCATTTTTCTTTACAATAATAATAATAATAATAGTATACTAAGACTTTATTAAAGGAATTGCTTATATATATATAAGTTATGACCTTACGAATTCAACAAGGACGTAATCCGCGTAAATTATCCACCAATAGAATACGCCTTCTACGACCTTCACACTGTGACAATGACGTTCGATTAATATGAGTAATCTAGCGTCCTTATTGGTCCTTATCCGCCTAACCCGTCCACTTGAGCCCAAAACACCAATAGCAGCTGCTGTAATGCGAATCGTTTATTTCAAACATACTTTGTCTATATACCAAACAGGCAGACCACACCATAAAATAGAAAATAATATTTGTACAAAATCAAGCCAAACGTGGCTGGAAGCGTGGGAGACAGTACTCAATAAACCGAGTATAATTTAGGAACAATAAATCATATAATAATAATCAATAGGTCAAAATGAAGCTAGTAATAAGATGAATATAGGCATGGATAATCCAGTTACTGAATAGTTATACCATAGGAATATAAATAGAATAATAGTCTAATAAGAGGTCCCGTAAGTTATCAGTACTTACTTTTTCCCTAGTATATAACACCTCCCCTTTTTTTCGAAGCATCATGGATAATAACGATCCTTGGGATTTATTTTTATGCGATTAGGTTTCCGCCTGATGCGCTGCGACCGCCTTGGGAGTGTTGTACACGTCTTCTTTTTATTCAGGTCCTTTTTAATTTCTTTATCCGACTCGGTTAATATATTTAATGGTATATCATGCTTTCTATCACTTCCTATCTCCCACTCCTGTCTGGTCGGCTGTATCTGGTTTGCATGTCGTACCCATATCTTTTGTCCAACTTTCACTTCATAAATAACTTTCCCTTTTCTTCGGACTATGATGCCAAATTTCCAGGTTGGCTTTACTCCCTGGAAATCTCTTGCCATTACTGCTTGTCCCACATTAAACCTTCTGGGTAAGGCACCATGCCTTTTGTTGAACTGCCGTTCCATTCGTTTATTCTTGCGGAGACTGATTTCAGGTTTTGGCTTCATTTGTTCCATAGGTATTCTAATCTTTCTCCCAAAAATTACTTCTGCCGGGCTTTCTTGGTTATTTGTTGCTGGGTTGGGGGTTGCGCGGTAGCTTAGTAAAAATCGTTGAATTATATCTTCTATTTCTCCTTCCCCTTCGGCTTTAAGCAATGCTCTTTTAAAAGTGTCCACAAACCTTTCGACTAAACCGTTAGACTGTGGATGGTATGGGGGTGTCTTAATATGCCTAATGGCATTGGCAATGCAGAACCTCGAAAATTCAGCAGAGGTAAACTGTGGTCCATTATCTGACACCAATATATCTGGACACCCAAAACAACTGAATACTTGCCTCAGTTTCTTCACAGTAGCTTGTGTTGAGACAGATTTCATATAGTGGACTTCCGGATACTTAGAGAAAGCATCAACGATTATCAAGAACTGTTTACCGTTCATAGGACCAGCAAAACCTACATGAACACTTGACCACGGATTTGACGGTGTTCCCCAACTCTGCATTTCGGTCTTGCGAGGGGCTTTCATGGCTTTTGCACATGCGGAACATTTCGCAACATATTCTTCAATCTGCGCATCAATATTCGGCCAATATACATAACCGCGTGCAAGTGCTTTCATCCGCGCTACCCCCGGGTGTGCAGCGTGCAGTTCTAACATCACCTTCCGGCGTAGGCTTGTGGGTACAATAACTCGATTTCCAAACATTAGGCACCCGTCCACGAGCGATAAGGAATTTCGTCGGTGAGCATACTGTTCAATGTTTTTGTTGTCTATATGAGCAGGCCAACCATGTTCAAGGTAACTTATAATCCGTTTCAGCTCGCCGTCTTCTTGAGTGTAGCGTCTAATATCTTCAGCGGATAATGGTGTTGCTTTTATAGCAACTTGTAGTATTTGGTGGATATCTTCTTCCAATGATATCGTTGCAATAATAGAATCTTCGCTTTCCTGCTTCTGATTCGCAATTAATCGAGATAAAACATCAGCTTGTCCAAACTTTTCAGTTGATTTATATAGAATTCGGAAATCATAAGCAAGTAGTGTAATAGCCCAGCGTTGTAATCGATTAGCTGTATATGCAGGAATACCTGAATTCGACCCAAATATAGATAAAAGCGGCTTGTGATCTGTTAGAAGAGTAAATCGACGTCCATAAATCATTTTATGGAATTTCTTTACTGCAAAAACTATAGCTAGTCCTTCTTTTTCAATCTGACTATATTTTCGTTCAGCTGGGTTAAGTGTTCGGGATACATGAGCAATTGGTTTCTCTTTACCATCAGGAAAACGATGACTGATAACAGCCCCAATTCCATAGTTGGAAGCATCAGCAGCTACAATTATTTCAAGCTTAGGATTGTAATGAGTCAGCAATAGTTTAGAAGATAAAATCCTTTTTATTTCGTCGAAAGAATGTTGGCATTCTTTTGTCCAGTGCCATGTTGCATTAGCCATCAAAAGTTGATTTAACGGGTGTCTCAATTTATACATCTGGGGTACGAACATACTATCATATCCAATCATCCCCAAGAATGAACGGAGAGTTGTAACATCAGTTGGTGTGGGCATATTTTTGATGGCATTTATATTATCTGGATCTGGCCGGCGACCATCTTTATCAAATATATATCCAAGGTATTTAACAGAATCCAGCATAAATTGACACTTTTCTTTTTGTAATTGAAAACTGGCTTGCGATATTCTATGGAGCACTACGTCTAACCGACTCATTAGTTCGTGAGCAGAAGAGGCAACAACTATAATATCGTCCAAATAAACTGCTACACCTTCAAGGTTGGACAACATGGTATCCATAATCTGTTGGAAAATTGCTGGAGCTGGTTTTACGCCAAAGGGTAATCGGCTAAACTGGTAAAGTCCACGGTGGGTATTAATGGTTAATAACTCCCTCGAATCTTCGTCAACTTCTACTTGTTAGTAAGCTTCAGATAGATGAAGTTTGGAAAAGTAACGTCCACCGTTTAGTTTAATAAATAAATCTTCTGGCAAGGGAAGTGGATATGAGTGATTTTGTAAAGAATCGTTTAATCCTGTTGAAAAGTCTGCACACAAGCGAATAGTTCCGTTTGCTTTCTGCACTACTACTATTGGTGCTGCCCATGCTGAATAATTAACCGGTTGTATAACACCCAGTTTCTCTAATCGATCTAATTCCTTGTCAACTTTATCGGTGGCTGCATACGGGACTTGGCGTTTTGGACAAAAAACAGGTTTGACATCCTGTCGTAAATATAACTTTGCCTTTCCAATGGTACAGCATCCCAATTTATTCTGGAACAACTTCTTGTGTTTCTGCAAGAGGTCCTCTATCGTTATGGCTTTCTTAGTTACATGAACCATGGGTAGATCTCTGGGACTATTTGTGCACTTCATCATGCATATTTCACTCAATGGTACGTCCCATAGGTTTAGTTTATCTATCCAATCTATTCCAATAAGGTCTAAGTCATGCCTGTTCGTTAAATAGCAATTCCCTGTGAAGTAGTTATCTCGAAATTTAACAGAGCATTTTATAATTCCAACAAGCTTTAAAATATCTCCGGATGCATTTCGTGCAGTACGCTCAGTAGGTAATACTTGTGGACAACCAATTAAATTCCATGTTCGTTTAGAGATCAATGTGATATCTGACGCTGTATCCAATTGTAATCGGACATGAACACCATTGACCACTAATTCCACATACCTTCTTTTATCTGCCATACTTAGAGCCCGTGTAGAATATATACTGTTAATATATTTGTTTTGAAACTGGTGAGGACGCTTCGTCGGCTTTGATCTCAAATTTTCTCTAGTCCGGCAAACTGATTCTTTATGACCAAGTTTATTGCACACCGTGCATCTATGATTTCTAAATCTGCAAAATCTTGAAAAGTGCCATGCGCCACAATACCAACATTTCGTCGAAGGTTTAGGAATTTTCGTGTGGTGTTTATAGCTTTTGGCACTCTTTTGTCGTTGGCCTGTCTTAATAGCATGAACAGAATGATTAGCTGGTGCAGCACTTTTGGTTTCTAACATGGCCGAATCCTGTTTCAAGTTTATTAATCGTTGACACTCACCAGTAACAGTTTGTAGCGTCACTTCTTCGTCATGTTCCATACGAGATAATAACTTCATGCGAACATCAGCATCGCTGGGAGAATTCAGACCAGAAATAAATAATAAGCATTTAAATTGATCACTGGTTAACACATTTAATTTAAATCGTTCCGCTTGTAAATTTACTCTTCCGGCATACGTAGTATAATCCTCATCAGCTTCTCTAGTCAGTTGTAAACAATTATACCGGATACGAAATAGAGACATCTGTTCACAGAACATTTTATTTAAAATGTTAACAGTTTCATCGAAACTAATCTCTCGTGGATGTTTAGGCAGGATATGGTTTTTATACTTCTGATGCTCATTAGGACCAAGCTTCTGTAAGAGCAACCGGACTTTCTTTGCGTCCTCCATAGCAGCAAATTCTACTCGGAAAATATCTTCAATTCTGCCAAACCATGCTTCAAAAGTGTGACCGCTGTCTGCATCGAAAATAAATTCTGGAATTGGATTAAGATATGACTCTATGCTTTTATGTTCTGGAATATCTTGTTGAATAGACATTTTCCCCAAAAGTGCTTCCAGGAGTTGTTGTTGACAAGCTAACATTTGTTGCTGCTGCTGCTGCTGCAATATTAACTGTAGCTGTTCTGGAGAAATTGACATATCTTTTTAATGCGAATAATAATAATAATAAATCCAAAAAAAGAACACCGGTAATTATTATGGATTACTTAATTCCAAATGACGTCATCGACTGTTGTATTTCTTTTGCCAGAATCCCCGTCGCCAATTTGTTATGTATTTGACCTAGGCTGTAGCCAATTGTTATGACTTGATCAAGGTCGTCGCTGATTTGTTATGACCTTACGAATTCAACAAGGACGTAATCTGCGTAAATTATCCACCAATAGAATACGCCTTCTACGACCTTCACACTGTGACAATGACGTTCGATTAATATGAGTAATCTAGCGTCCTTATTGGTCCTTATCCGCCTAACCCGTCCACTTGAGCCCAAAACACCAATAGCAGCTGCTGTAATGCGAATCGTTTATTTCAAACATACTTTGTCTATATACCAAACAGGTAGACCACACCATAAAATAGAAAATAATATTTGTACAAAATCAAGCCAAACGTGGCTGGAAGCGTGGGAGACAGTACTCAATAAACCGAGTATAATTTAGGAACAATAAATCATATAATAATAATCAATAGGTCAAAATGAAGCTAGTAATAAGATGAATATAGGCATGGATAATCCAGTTACTGAATAGTTATACCATAGGAATATAAATAGAATAATAGTCTAATAAGAGGTCCCGTAAGTTATCAGTACTTACTTTTCCCTAGTATATAACAATATATATCACCGAAAATATAAATGGATTCTTTTGATCGGAGATAAAAAAAATTTTGATCAATAAAGTTATTGATTTTGTTATATTGATCAAAATTATTGTTATATCGATTGCCTGCGTGTGTGCGTGCCCAGTTGTGATATCGATTGGGTGTGTGTCCCAGTTGATATATGTGAGTGATATGACCGCCAATCAGAGAGTAGCGAATTTATCGATCAGACCAATGATACACAAAAAATCGTATGAGCAGTTTTGAGTACTTATCAGTCCTGCTTTCTGCCTAGCCCAGCCGGTTAAGTCCAGAACACCAATAACAGCCTCTGCATTATGAATCATTATTCTCAAATAAACTGGGTTTATATACCAAACAAACCGACCACATCGTACCATAAAATAGGAAATAACATTTGTACAAGATTTAGCCAAATGTAGCTGTGAATAGAGGGAACAGTAATCAGTAGACTCGAGATAACTCAATAATGGTAAATCGTACAATAATAATCTACAGGTCAAAATGAAGCTTATAATAAAAGGGATACGAACATCATCGGCATGCTGCCGATCCTCGCCCTCACATCTGCATCAGATCCATCGTGTTTATCAATGATGCTGCCCCGATATGTAAAGGTTTCCACATCTTCCAAAGCTTCTCCGTCAAGTGTCATTCGATTGTTGCATGTTGTATTGTATCGGAGACTCTTACTTTTCCCTTTGTTTATATTGAGACTAACTGCTGCTGCTGCACTAGTCGTAAAACAATGAAATAACAAAGTTTATCTAAATTATGTTTTGATATTGATTAGTGTAATATATTTTAAATTGTCTAATTATATATTTCACTCATGATGAAAGCATCATTTATATCTTTCATTTTGTCTAGGTGACCTTTATTTTATTTCACATGAATAAACATCTTGAATATATGATGGTCAGATTAGTCGAAATGGTTTACACTAATCAATATTACACATAGTTTGTCTTCTCATTAAATTATCTCAATTTCACATATATTTAATTCTCTTAATAAAAAAAGAAGTTATTGGTTAAAGTATAGACTATGAAGATGAATTTGAAATAAGTTCGACGAGTTTTTACCTGATTCTTAGCTTATCAAAAAACAGCTTCCGTACACAGAGAGTTTCTAAAATGAAATGATGAATCTATCCACATCTTCTACCAGTTGATCTGTATGTAAATCGATGAAAACAATGATATCAGTTCGTCTTAATGCATATAGATTATCCGTTCACTCCAAGCGTTATAATGACCAAAAGAGATTTTTAAGTTTCCTTATCGTTAGAACCTTTACCACGAAATGACATCGGTTATAGTTCGAAAATTCTATGCAGTCATCTGAATGAGTACGTTTCGCGTAAAAATGTAATGGACGCTATTTGATCTATCGGTGTATAAAATGTAGTATCATCACGTTGTTTGTTCCAGGAATAAAGGGTTTGGTATTAGAATCTAGGAATAGTGTTGATTTGTCTGTTACACACAAAGTCAGGTGGATCTTGCTGACAAGTACCGAATAACATGAAAAGTAAACCCAGCATTTTCTGATGACTACCTCTAACCACCTCACATCTCTGCAGTAGGATTGCAGAAAAATCCTTTGAAATGCGACTGGAAATCATAAGTATGGTAAGAAGATATAAAATATGATGCTAAACTTATTATGAGTTTGATGCACATCAGTAAGCGGAAAATATAACCATTTAAAGAGGGTAGTTTGAGATACTACACATGATCTTAGCTCAGAGAGCCGAGAAGCGATAGTTTGAGAGGGTAAGGATTAATCCCAGTGGTTGATCATCAGTTCTGTTGGAGAGTGAATGAATGATCTGTAGTTGAAATATCCTATAATTGCCAGTTTACTCAGTAATTTGTAATCATGTTTACTTTTGTGCTCAATGTTTTCCATGTAAGCATGTTATTTTATTGGGAGAAAAAGCTTGTTCTACTGGAGACCTGTATTGTCTTCTGATATCATCAGTCCACTTTGGCGCTCACGTCAATAAATCGTTATCGTGGGCAGTTGTCATTCAGTCACGTAGTATCATCGTTGGTCATGTACCAATCAGTACTTTTTTCATTCATTTAACAAATCGAACCCTGTTCTTAAAATCCTATTCCATAACAGAAAATATCATTATTAATAGTTATAATAAAATAAGCGACTGCATAGTCAACCAATTCAAGTAAACACTTACTTTTATCATATTTATTAGTAATTGTAACGTTCTTCCACATGTGATTATACTTAGGACAATTAAATATACTAATTTTGATAGTTGAGATCAAGAATCACTTGAAGCTAGACCACCATGGAAAACCTGGAAACACTGGACGGCCGTTTCATCCTATTGTGGGACCCCTCAGCAGTGCGCATCCGCGATCCCGTCTAGTGAGATTCCAACCCAGGACCTATCAGTTTCGCGCGCGATCGCTTAACCACTAGACCACTGAGCCGGCATCCGACGGTGTTAATGTCTAACTTCAACCAATCCACGAAATTGAGCGACACATCCACCAATGTCTTCAGTGAGTTGATATCTCACAACAGACCTGGTTGAACTCCACTGATTACTGCTTCTCACTAGAACTCCAGGAAATACCTCTTGGAGCCATGCACTAGTGAGCATATGTTGATTATTATCGGAAGGGGTTTTGTGGATATTATAGTAATTTTAATAGTTGAGATCATGAATCGTCACCCTCAACTACACTGTTCAATGTCATATTTTATAGTTCCTTTATCTTATGGTTTTACATCTAGTTTCGAAAAGTTATCTATACTTCTTCGACTAAAGTATGCTAATTCGTTGTTTTTGATCATATTTCTGTTTGTAACTTTAAGCTGCTTAAGAACTAATAGAGAGTTTTGAGATGGAACAATGAATTCATTTGAACCTTCGAAATTAGCTGTCCATATATGATCCAATTGGACATCAGATTTCAGATTCATAGGATCTGTAGTAGAGGTAGATTCCACTCCTTTAAAGGTATGGATTTACTAGTGACATGGCTAAATGTTTTCCTGGTCGGCATTCTTTTAACCTCATACCAAACCCTCGTTTATCCTGGCTTGGGACCGGCAGTAACCCTGAAAGGGTCCCAAACAGAGTTCTACTGATGACGTGTCTTAGGTAATATTTATGTCTTTATGTGATGTAATCTTTTCAGGTGAGAAGGGACTCTTAGATGAAGCAAGATACATAAATAGCTACGTCAGGTGACCTTAAGTAGTTGACCGGAAGTCATAGACTTTGCGTTCATGCCAGTTAATAATTGTCATCAAATCATATCTACAAACTTGAGGAATCTGATAATTTTTGTTGGGTATGAACCTATTTCAACCAGTGTCACAATCAGAATCATTTTGGTCACTGAGTAATAAATTCCGTTATGTTTGTCTATTCCATAAAGATCATCAGTTTTCACAGGGTTATAGTTACATCTTACTAATGAGTTCAGGGTTCTCTGTTGATTATTTCCACTTGTAGTATATGCATTATCTATTCGCTGAGATTAGTGGCCAAATTGCAACTTGATTAATCGAGTTCTATCAGCACTGAGAACTAGAAAAATATGATTTAATTAATATTTCAGTTAATAACCTCTATAACAACATCTATCCTTGAACATTGTAAAAGACTATTTCTTTTTATCGATGAAACAGTTTCGTTTATGAGGACATAAGGTATGCGTATATATACTTACATCGGTCTTGTGACTTCCGAAAAATTTCGGCTTTCATCATGAGACGTCATAATTACTCCTTCAACTCCCAGAGCAGAGTTTAAATGGTTTGAATTATTTTTTCTGGTTAGCGTTTTTCTAGCGAGTCAGCTTTTCTACGGGATGGGGTCGCTAACCCCATGCCCAACCCTCCTTCTTTACCCGGGCTTGGGACTGGCAGTAACTCTAGAAGAGCTACAGGCGGAGTTATGCGTATATATACCATTTTACATTTAATAATATTACTACCATATCCTTATATACAACCTTTCTTTTATAGATTACCACCATTAAATTAACTACTTCTATGAATTCGGTGTTCATCTTGTTGTGCTAACGACGTATGGCAACTTGAACCGATGCATATGTGTGTCTGGTTCTAAGCTGTAGCTGACTGACTAACTGAAATGCACAGGCAGTGTGTATGTGATCATTATATTCAACTATATTGAATATGAAATTTTTATCGATTGGATATTATGAATAAATTGTTATGTAATTTATGCATTCACTCACTACCTTTATTCATTGTAACTGATCTATAATCAATACAGAAGTCATGCGCATATATGAATAATAAGTAGCCTGAATAGATGTTGGCATTCAAAGGTTTTAATTGATCAACTTTTATGTTGTGAAAGTGAGTATATGATGTTTTAAAACATTGTATCTAATGTATAAGGTCTTTAATTCAATCATTCACAATGTAGAATCTTGTACATATGTACATCTGTTAAATTTGCCATAATCTATTAGCTTAGAGAGATGAAATTATCACGCCAAATCTTTGAATACGAGAATCAGTAAAAGTATTTGTGATGATTGAAAAGAATCAGTATCGAGAATACGATTTAAAAAAATATAAATTGGTGAAATAAAACGCCATAAATGTTATGAGGAATTCAAGAATTCGGAATTTCAATGAAGACAAAGAACTGATGCACTTGCACCATTGCAAATGATTTCGAACCAGCCATTGGTTCCGATAGTCATGCGGACCCCAACTAAGTAGTTTATACCTATTAACATGGCTACGTTCACTTGTCTGTGACCTCATGGACTGATGCCGTGTCTTGGTTTCATCACTCCTGCCCTTCTTCCAGCACAATCGTACACCAAAAAATATCGCCCGTCGAGATAGGCGGTGGTTGGGCACACGTAATACATGTCCTAATCACCTCAGTTGACGAAAACTGACTACTTCACCAATTGGTTTGTCATCCTCGCCTAGTACCTTATTTCTAATCCAGACACTGCTTACTCCATGGTCCCAAAATACAAGAGCAATGCTTCGAAGACACCTATGACTGAATACCAGTAACCTACGAATATCCTATATTTTTAGTGGCTGTTTCACGGCCATAAAGTGGGACGGAGCGAATTGCTACACAGTAAACTCTTGCTGTGATTGAAAGACGAATATCTCGCCTATGTCACAAGTGACACAAGTTGGAAGAAGCCAGTCGAGCCTTCTGAACCCGTGACGAGATTTCTTCAGATGCTAGACCATCAATACAGAAGAGACTCCCAAGATAAATGAAGTGGTCGACACGTCCAACTACTTCACTCCCTATCGTTAAATTAGGCGATGAAGCAAGCCAACCCTTAAGTAACATTTTGCATTTGCAAGGAGAAAACCACATGCCGAATATGCTTGGATTGATGCGTAAGATGATCGGAAGCTCTGAATTTTATCTGTGTGTTCACCAAATAGAAGTATATCATCTGTATATTCTAGGTTAATGAGTGGATCTCCTGGAAAGAGATAGATCCCTGAGAGCCAGACGATGGAAGGGTAATCTCTATGATAAAGTTATATAAAAATGTAGAAAGCGGTCAAAACTGACGAACAAAACTTGAAGTAACGAGTGCTGTTGGCAGTTCACTATAAGCTGTGACTCGACTAGTAGTGTTCTATCAGAGAGCGTATACAAGGTTAATGTGCATTTTGGTACGTCTTTCAAAACAGACAGATAAGAAACCAGCTTGGCTTCCTCGGGTTTGCTCTTTGCGAGCTGTAGTTAGATGTCGAGGCATTATTGAGATTAATATTTTAGACACTATCTTAGTTAAACTTATTCGTCTGTGATTGTTGCAAGAGGATTTTCGTCAATCAGCGATCGAGACCAGTTAGAATGGATTACGTTAAGTTCCCAGATTTTAGCTGAGATTTCAGTTGACTTGACTGTTAAAACCGGACTGGATCCCAGTAGACAGTCGTTTGTGCGCTGTCCGACTAAAAGGAACAGTAAGGACTCGAGAAGATAGGTACACTCGTCGTTGCCTCTTTTTCGTCTCTGTCTACTCTCCAACTGACTGCAGCTCAGATGATGTAAAAGATGAGTTTTGCTGAAAGCTTTCTAACCTTCTCCGAAAACCTAGGCGCTCCGATGTTGTAATAGTGGCTGGTGACTTTATTGCTGAAGTAGGTAAACTAAGTGAAAGATACCTGGGTGGATCTTATGGTGTCGTGGATCAAAGAACAGATAATGGCGGTCGTCTGTTGCAGCTAAGCTCAGATCACCGCCTATTTCTTGCAAAAACTAACTTTAAGCACAAGGAAAAACATCTTTTAAAGTGGCGACTCCCGAATTCGTCTCAACGTTGGACCCAAATAGATCACATCGCTTTCAGCCACCGATGGAGGGGCTTTATGGATGACTGTCGCTCATTCTGGAGCACATGCTTAGATTCAAATCACGCTCTAGTGCGAGCAAGTATCTGTCTGCATCTTACTGGACGTAGGAAAGACGTTGCAAGGAAGCCTCTTAGGGTTCTACTTAATGATAAGCAAGCTAAGAATATATTTCAGGAACAACTAGAAAAACAGTTGCTGCATCTGGTCTTACAGTTCTCCGACCGATCTGCCGGTCATGATAAGACCGGCAGTAACCCTTAAAGGGATCCAGGTGAAACCAAACTATTATTATACTAGTTAATAACAGTTTGATCAAATATCTGTTCTTTTTTTTGTAAATTTATATCCTATAAAAACTTATGACTTAGTTTTAAGATAACTCTATTTAGCATTTCTTGTTGTATTATTTTTTCTATGTACTTATAGTGAATAGATCTAATTATTCAGCTGATTTGTAAAAGTACATTCACTTCACTTTGCAAACTAATTATTATGAATATCTAATCTTCAATGTATGAAAATTGTGTCTTACATTTGATAAGTCGGGATAACAAAGCAAGTTCATGCTTTTCTAACTCGGTATAACATTCAATGACATGAATTTTATCCTCTAAGATGACATTTGTTTTGTGTTCCTGTTATATCGTGGCAAAGACATGAGTACGGGTAACTCCCAGGGACTATTGATGGACGACTATTCTATATATATATATTCTTATTGTATAACTATTCAGTGACTAGATTATGTATATCTATATTTATCTTGTTATAAGCCTCATTTTGACCTATTGATTATTATTATATGATTTACTGTTCCTATGTTATGCTCGGTTTATTGGTTATTGTCTCCCACGCTTACAGCCTCATTTGGCATGGTTTTCTATTTTATGGTGTGATGTGGCCTGTCTGTCTGCTATATAAACAAAGTATGCTTGAAATAAACGATTCATATTGCCGAGGCTGCTATTGGTGTTCTGGACTCAAGTGGACGGGCTAGGCGGATTAAGGACCAATAAGGACGCTAGATTACTCATACTAGTCGAACGTCGTTGTCACAGTGTGAAGGTCGTAGAATTCGTATTTCTATTGGCGGGTAATTCACGCAAGTTACGTCCTTGTTTAATTCGTAAGATCATAACAAATCAGCGGCGACCTTGAATAAGTCCTAACAATTGGCTACGGCCTTGATCAAGACATAACGATTGGCGACGGCTAGGTCAAGTCATAACAGTTCCGATAACAATAGTGAATGCTAACATTGGAATCCATTTATGGATCGATATGATACACATATTTTTTATCGTATAATTAGTAAACAACAGAACTATTCATATTCATGTCCCTCTTATTATGAGCTTTATTTTGACCTATGAACTATTATTATACGACTTACCATTCTTGAGTTATGCCCTGTTTATCAATTACTATCTCCCTTATTCACAGTCACTTCTGGCTAGATCGTGTACAAACGTTATTTTTTTTATGGTTTGATGTGGTTTGTATATAAACCCAGTATATTTGAAATGCATGATTTATATCATGGATGCTAAGATTTGTGTTCTGAACTCAACAGGCAAACCCAAGCAGAAAGAAGTATCGATCAAGATTCTAGACTGCTCGTACGGGTTTTATGTGTCATTGGTCAGATCGATAATTCACTGTTCTCTAATTGGCAGTATTATCACGTTATACATTAACAGGGCATCCAGGCAGTCACAAGTTATAACAATTTGACATTGGTTTTACTCTCTGTATAACATTTTAGTCATTACTATATTGGTTTCTTATTTTCTAGTATAACATTATTTTAGGTCAATATGTTTGTGGACTTCCATCCAGTGTGACAATTATATGCTATGCATCATTCTGTGTGAAATTCCTATATCTTTTCAACTATACGATGCTGCTTAACTAATTATGAATTTTGTGTAAAATCGATCTATAAATGAGTTTATTTAATTTAACGTCGTTGTGTTTTGGAGAATCAGTAAATCTTAATTTGCACCACTTTTGTGTGTTCACACTTCTTATTGTGAAAATTACAATGGTTCCCGTTTCCAAGTATAGGCAGTAGGACCGCGGATACTGCAATGTTGGATAACTTATAGTAGACCACTAAGATAAGGATTCACCATTGAATTAACTTGATTTAATCGTGAATTTCCCTATTACAATAGTATTCCAGACTATCCTAAGTTTCACAAATGGAAGTATAATTTGTCTCTAGGTGTTAAATACTATTTTTATCCGAAAAGTGTGTAGCTGTAAATAATTCCCCCAAATCAATAGCTCTTTAAGTGTTCGACATTGGATGCTGTCCACATTGTTTTAAGTGGACTTGTTTAGCTGAAGTCGTTCGGTCATGCATCCGCACCAGATCACGTTACGACTCAGCGTGGGAAACAGCTCCTACGTTCACTAGCCAGATTAGAGCAACCGCTTCTCGATATATTGATAACACATCAAATATATCTTTCCAACCTCTTCGCATCTGACTTCTGATTTTAACTGGTTGGGGGACGATTCGAATATAGAAGGTGTTACTGGTTAATAGTTGTCAAACTAGAATACTGGTCGTATCTTCAAGTGATTTGTAAATTGTCTCGATTGAACTTGAGTGGCAGAGTTGATATTTAAATGAAGTATTTTATGTATAATCAGTGATTACATCAATTTAGAGAACAGATTTACTTACAGTATACACAATATAATCATTATAAATCTTCTAAGCCCATAGTTCATATAAATAAGAAGTGTATGAAAAACAGATACATTAAGAGGATAGAATAATTACAGTACATTTGTGTGTAAGTTATTTTTTAACATTTAATCTTTGGATGTTTGATGCTAATGGTTAAAAGGTTTTCTATTTAACTTATTAGATGAAATACGTTACCTATACTAACTTCTCGGAAAAAGGCTGTGTTGATTTTTGTACATTAGGGGTGAAACTTTGATATAAGTGATTGAAGATAATAAGTAGAATGTTCTGAATCTGGACTTAATGTTGATTGATATTCGTCAATAAGAAGTATTGGTAATCGTGTGCGAATTAACAACCTGTTTTTGATTTCCACTTGTTTCGTTCAATATTAGAGATGATGTTACAACTGGATCTTTTTCATCATAACTGACTTCACATTCGTTAATCACTGTGTATCAATCAATTTCATCTTGTTTAGTTATTTGGTATTGATTGGACTCTGTAAACCAAGTGAAGATTTTTAAACCATTTAAAATGTTGTTATAACGCTAGATATCCGAGACTGATATTGATATACAAAACTTCCCACACTCAAGCCTTCAACAGACTACTAAGTGAGAAGAATGAGAGTGAAGGATGAAGTTTATTGATCCAAACTGATTCACACGCATAAGCACCTTAGAAAATGAAACCATTTCATGGCCAATCACGTGTACTTGTCATTTAGGGAATTTCTGATTGAGACAACGTGGTCTTCTCATTTAATGACTTTTGATTGGATCCTTGTGAATAAACATTAGAAATCGTGTCATCAATCAACAATGGTTGTTTTATCAAATATAAATCATTTGCTTTACTCGTTACCTTCTCATAGTAAACTCTCCAGTAGAACATCACCTTGCATAGATTTGACAAACAGAATACCATAAGAAAATCTCATGGAAGTCGGAAGTTCTTCAAGAGTTCAACAAATATGATTTATGAATAGTTTTTTATCACTTCGATGGAGTTTACATCGTTTGGTCATTTGAATATTTCTTCATCAATGAAGTTAAGTTTGTAGGGTTACAAGGGTACTGTTCTCTCTATAATTTCTTTCAAGTTCTAAATTAGGAAATCGTTGAATAAATAGACTAAACAACCAAATTTAATGAATTAGTCAAAATCATAATTATTCCATTCACCTTTTAAGCTAATGTGTTGTATCATAAAACGAGACGCTCTTCTATTACTTCTTGTTTTCAACATTTGTCTGCAAATTTTACAACTTGTGGAGAATACTAAGCAGTTCTTCTTCTTATTATTATCAGAAAGGGTTTTGTGGAGATTTAGTATTTTCATAGTTGAAAGCGTGAGTCAGTTGAAGTTAGACCACCAGGGAAAAGCTGGAAGCAGTTGACGGCTGTTTCGTCTTATTGTGGGACTCCTCAACAGTGCTCATCCACGACCTCGCTCCACGAGATTCGAACCCAGGACCTACCAGTTTCGGCGTAACGCAGTCGGACGTGACAAATAAAAATTACAACCAGAGTAAAATTTACAGCATAATCTGGTACTTTACTAAAAAAATACATCATAATATGACAAATTAAATGACTGCATGAACGTGAATATGACCATTATTCCCGCTAGCGATGCATTAGGCTGACGCAACGACGTTGAGTTTAAAATCACCCTAATAATGATATTTATTTGGTATTGTTTGGTTGAATCTTCTCATTGATGTTTAAGACTATAATTGATCAGTCTCTTATTGGTCACATGTGCATACTATGCGTATTGCCTCGACATAGCCTTAATTCACAAGCATTATAAGCAAAGATAGATAATAGCTTATAAACTTTTTTTAAAGGTAATCAGTTACATAAAACATATTTTGTTGTGATTGCATAACTTCAAGCATGAATATCTCAAACTATTCATAGTCTTGTTTTAATGTTTTAAATTAGATGTTTCCATTTTTTTTAGAAAAAATTAACTTCATAATATATTAATAAGTTGAACTTTGAAATAACTGGAAATCTTGAAGTAATCAAACTCTGATAAATAAATTTTATCAGAAGGGGTTTGTGGGGAGACTTAAGTAATTTTATATAGTTGAGATCATTAGTCAATTGAAGCTAGACCACCATGTAAAACCTGGAAGCAGTGGACGGCTGTTTCGTCCTATTGTGGGACTTCTCAGCAGTGTGCATCCACGATCCCGCTTCTCGAGGTTCGAACCCAGAACCTACCAGTCTCGCTCCAGAGTACTTGACTGATAGACCACTGAGCCGAAATCCAACGGCTCCATAAGGTATTTCCTGGAGTTCTAGTGAGAAGCAGTAACCAGTGGAATTCAACCAGGTCAGTTGTGAGATAGAAACTCACTGAAGACAATTGGTGGACGGTTGCTCAACTTCGTGGGTTGATTGGAGTTAGACATAAGCACCATCGGATGCCCGTTCAATGGTCTATCGGTTAAGTGCTCTGGCGCGAGACCGGTATGTCCTGGGTTCGAATCTCGTGAGACGGGACCATGGATGCGCACTGTTGAAAGGTCCCACAATAGGACGAGTTGGCCGTCCAGTGCTCCCAAGATTTCCATGGTGGTCTAGCTTCAATTGACTAATGATTTCAACTACGAAAATATAATCATGTATGAAATACTTTTCTGTAACATTCATAAAGTATATCGAATATATAATCAATATTCTGGAAGAAATAAACAACCTGAATTTAAGATGATGTCTACTTCAATAATACACCTTCAGGTAGGGAATAGTAATATAAAAATAAATTTAGAAATAACATAATTAACAGAATTTATTGTGATTGAATTCCATACACATGTGAATTGCTGACATGAAAATAGTGAAAACAACAATTTTGCTTGAATAATAAGATTGGATTTTGAAGGGACTTTTTAGTGTCTGATCTGAATAGTTTGATTATGAAGCTTTTATTATTCTTCTAAACATTATCATCATCACCATCATCATATACTTGAAAGGAAAAACAGCTGTTGGAATTTTTCAACAAAATTGTTACAAATAATATTATGTAGATCAAAGGATATTTACCTACTTACTTTACTTTACTTACTTACTTACGCCTGTTACTCCCAATGAAGCATAGGCCGCCCACCAGCATTCTCTAACCCACTCTGTCCTCGGCCTCTCTTTCTAGTTCTATCCAATTCTTGTTCATTCTTCTCATGTCTGTCTCTATTTCTCAGAGTGATGTGTTCTTTGATCTTCCTCTTCTCCTTTGACCTTCAGGATTCCATGTGAGGGTTTGTCTTGTGATGCAGTTGGGTGATTTCCTCAATGTGTGTCCTATCCACTTCCAGCACTTCTTCCTGATTTCTTCCTCCACTGGATGGAACCTGGTTTGTTCTCTCCCACAGTAGGTTGTTGCTGATAGTATCTGTCCAACGGATCCGAAGTATTTTGCGTACACAACTGTTGATAAACACCTGTATCTTCTGGATGATGGCTTTCGTAGTTCTCTACGTCTCTGCCCCATATAGTAGAACTGTCTTGACATTTATATTGAAAATTCTGATCTTGGTTTTGGTTGACAGCTGTTTTGAGTTGCAGATGTTCTTCAGTTGTAAATATGCTGCTAGATCAAAGGATACAAGGAGAAGACAAACATCATCTACAAAATAAGTTGCAACAACTGAGACAAATATCATATAGGATAAAGTGGCTGTGCTCTTCGTTTAAGTCTAAATAAATACCAGGTAGCTGTTAGATGACACAACGTAGCTTCGTTCATATCAATGCATGTAGACAACTGTAAACTTGAGTTTAGATGAGAAAACGTCGAAATATTGATTGGAGGAAATATAAAAAAGCTAGAGAATTTTTTAGAAGCCTGAGACTCTTCAAGCGTCAGTCAACAGAAATATGAAAATCGACCGAATCTATTGATCCGCCACAAAAAGGATTAATAACTGCAGAGTCAGAGTTCAGATCAAGAGAGAACTCATCCAAAACAAACATCTTAACAACAACCATACAATAACGAGTAACGACCAAACAAATTCTAGGTCAATAGAAACAACTTTGAGCCAACTATGAGGGAATTCTAATAACTCACCTTTCTTTGAAGTATGTGTCGATAATGCTGTTTAGGAGAACAATGAAAGCTACATAACTAAACCATCCAGATTAGAGATCACACAGCCTCTAACATCCTCATCTTGAACCAAAATATTTTTCTTTATCCCATGACTTAGTTTTATTTTATTAGTTTCTCATCAGTTGCCTACAAACCGTAACATTTGAAAATCGAAATTTCAAATGAGGATTAGAGTACTTATCGTTAGGTCAGGTGGAATAATTAAAAAAAGAAATGTGACTTTTAGAACTACACAACCAAGATTTATTATGTAAATTAGCATTATGTAATGATCAACCACTTGGTTTATGGTATTTTTTTTATGTTACTCTTATTTTCAGCTTTGGTTTCATTCATTAATTATTGTGATCATTCCTAAATTATCGTTAATTAATTACGGATCTGTTATTCAGTTTTTTTAGCACATGACTTAGTTATTTACAGTACGTTGTGTTCATGTGATATAATCCTGCAATGTTTTCAGTAAGGTTGACATCATTAAAAAAAGTATGTAGGCTTGTCGTCTTCGTCTTCTAACTGGTTGTTGGGGATAGAAGGTAGGTTGAACCTTTAGTGGCCCTATATCGGACTCTAGTTGGATCATTTCTGCTTGTTATCGAAATAAACATGTCGCCAATCCTTTTATATAATCATCTATTTAACCCATGTTAGTGAATAACGAAATTAAATAAGTCAAATACGAGAATGGATTTTTGAATGCGTATATTTGGTACACTCATTGATTTGAACAGAAAATCAGAGAAATGAAGTGAAGAGAGAGAAGCAAAATGATGTGCAGTGGAGATACCGTGTGAGCCAACTTGATTTAATCAAGCGTTAATCAATCAGATCTTTTTTCTTTAGTATCTTGATCAGGTATCCTTCTTTCCACTCCATCGGCACCTGTTCCTCCCCTCAAATCTTCTTGAATAGAAAGTAAAGCATATTTGCAGTTACTTCAATGTCTGACTTCAGAGCTTCAGTTGGTATATTGTTAGGTTCTTCTGTTTTCTCACTCTTGATTTGTCTGATGACCATCCTGATTTCTTCAACCTTTGAAGGAGTGAGACCTGTGTATCCTGCTCCCATGTCTGTTGGATTCAATGGAGCCGATCTATTCAAGAGTTCCTCAAAGTATTCTACAGATCTGTTTCTCTGTTCTTGAACCCTCGTGATTTTCTTTCCTTCTTTATCCTTGACCGATCTCTCTGGTCTACTATATCTCCCTGCTAGTTTCTTCGTTGTGTCGTATAGTTGTTTCATATTTCCTTCTGTTGCAGCTTTTTCCGCTGTCGTTGCTAGCTCTTCTACCTATTTCTGCTTGCCGGCGTTAGAGCACTTCTTCACTTGCTTGTTTGCATGAGTGTATTCAGCTCTTACATTGACTTTCTCTGTTCTTTTTCGACTGTTTTAATTGCTGTTTTGTCGTTCTTCCTTTCTTGGGCCTTATTCAGGGTTTCGATAGAGATCCATTCCTTATGACGATGCTTTTTGCGGCCCAGCACCTCATGTCACGTTGAAGTTAATGCTTCTCTGATCCCTTTCCAATAGTCCTACATCGTAGCTTCTTCTTTGAGTAGATGTTCAAAGGCCTGGGACCCGTTGTTGAAAGCTATCTTGAATTAGCTGAGTTTGTCAGTATGTGGAAGGAAGGCTGTATTGGGTCTTTGTTATGCTGTTAATCTAATCCTTCTTTAGCTTCAGTTTCATCTTGTCCACAACCAAATGGTAATCTGAAGCTATGTCAGCTCCTCTCCGGGTTTTCACATCTTCCATTGTCCTACGGAACTTTTTGTTGATACAAATATGATCTATCTGGATCTCCGTGGTGTGATCCGGTGGGACACACGTAACTTTGTGTATGTGTTTGTGTGGGATATTATGCTACCTATAAACAATTTGTGGAATGCACATACGTTTGCAAACCTCTCACCATTCTCGTCCCGTCCTCCTAGTCAGTCCATTCGGTCCCATGATATCTTAACAACCGTTGTTTTCCATTCCGACTTTCGCGTTTAGATCTCCCACCAGGATTGTCAAATCCCTCCCCGAGCAATTCGGTGTGATCGATTATAGCTCCTCGTAGAATTGACCTTTATCGTCGTCATTATTATCATTGGTTGGTGCAAGACATTGAATAACATTCATCGTGATTCCCTCCTTCTTTGTTTTGAATGATGCTTTGATAATTCTTGATTCTTGAGATTCCCATCCTACAAGCGCATTTCGTGCTTCTATGGCCAGTATTTGAGTAACTCTCCTGAATGTTATATTTTCTGTTCAGCTTGGGTATAATGGGTTTCACTGATTCCGAGAACCGCCGATTTATATCTTCTCATTTCTGTAACTATTTGACTGGTCCTATCGATCTCCCACATTGTCTGGATGTTCCATGTACGTATATTAATTGTTGCTCCAGTTGTCAGAAGGGGAATCGGCCTCTTGACTTCCTAAGAATCTTGACTTTCACCATGAGGCGTAATAACTCTTCTGAATGAAGATCCTTCAACTTAGCGAGCAGAGTTTAAATGGTTTAATTTGTTTAATTTGGTTAACGTATTTTTAGCAAGATTCTTTTCTACGGGACGGGGTTTATGACACTATGCCCGATCTTCCTCCTTTGTTTTGGCTTTGTACCGTCAGTAGCCTTAAAAGAGCTAGTATAAATCATTGATCCTTGATCAAGAACTGACTATTCCAAGAACCAGATACCGATGAAAAACACGATTAGTTTTATTTTAAATTCATCGACTAATTCTTGAAGCCAAACTAAGAAGTAATATACATCAATAATCAACATATAAAAAAAATAATTCTTTTCAGTTGAAATATGCTTTGATAAAAATTGTCCAGTTTTGAAACATCCGTGAAAGTAACTCACTTTCTGTTACACTTGATAATATTGAGATTGATCCGGAAGTGAAGTTGTGAATTCGATGAACTCGCATATAAGAACTAGCTACTCAGTTTGCCCTAGTTATCGATTATTAGTTACGTCATCAAATTCATTTCGTAATATAAATGAGATTTTTCAAAATTCAGACCAGTAATAACTACTAACACTTAAGTTTAATAAACTGGCTTTAACTCATGATTTATTGAGAAATTGTTTACTTCATATTCTGAAGTGATTTACTTACTTACTTACGCCTGTAACTCCAAAAGGAGCATAGGCCGCCCACCAGCATTCTCCAATCCACTCTGTCCTCAGCCTTCCTTTCGAGTTCTATCCAATTCTTGTTCATTCTTCTCATGTCTGTCTCTATTTCTCAGAGTGATGTGTTCTTTGATCTTCCTCTTCTCCTTTGACCTTCAGGATTCCATGTGAGGGTTTATCTTGTGATTCAGTTGGGTGATTTCCTCAATGTGTGTCCTATCCACTTCTAGCGCTTCTTCCCAACTTCTTCCGCCATTGGAAGCTGGTTTGTTCTCTCCCACAGTAGGTTCTTGTTGATAGTGTCTGTCCAACGGATCCGAAGTATTTTGCGTACACAACTGTTGATAAACACTTGTATCTTCTGGATGATGGCTTTCGTAGTTCTCCACGTCTCCGCCCCATACAGTAGAACTGCCTATTTATCAATCCTACCATGAAACTATTCATTCCTATATGATCTAGAATATGATATAGAATAACCCATCATTTTTATGTGAAGAAGTTTACAGAAGGACTCTAATAAATCACTTTTCTTTTTTAATGTTTATGGTAATTTTCTTTTGAACGGTTTAGTTATGATTAAAATGAAATTTTCTGTTTACAGTATGAAACACTATTGAATTCTATATAAGAACTTTCGTCAAAATTAGAGCGGATAATTTCACAGTATTTGGGCGTCGAGTTGATGTAAGACATTAAATAGGAAGAATAAATATATTTGTAAAATCTCAGCGTATGAATTTGAAGTAAATCCAACGTTTCGCCTGGCAATCTGGTTCAAGCCTTTTCTAAGGAAATATTGAATTCTTCCTCTTAAATTATAAACCTTCTCTTTCATTCAGTTAATGGCATAAATATCTAACAATTATGTGGGACTCCTCAGCAGTGCACATCCACGACCTCGCCTCGCGAGATTCGAACCCAGGACCTACTAGTCCCGCTCCAGAGCACTTAATTGATAGACCACTGAGCCGGCATCCGATGGTGTTTATGCCTAACTCCAACCAATCCACTAAGTTGAGCAACCGTTCACCAATTGTCTTCAGTGAGTTCCTATCTCATAACAGACGTGGTTAGAACTCAACTGGTCACTGCTTCTCACTAGAACTCCAGGATTTACCACTCGAAATCAGTCACTAGTGAGAGGTTTTCCTTGGTGGTTTAGCTTCAATTGACTCACGATTGCAGCTATGAAAATACTAAGTCTTCGCAAAACCTCTTCTGATAATAACAATTATGTAACATGCAATGTCATGGAGAAATATCAAGGTTCCCAGAATTTACCCTTTTTTCCATCTTTGTCGACTGATGATATTGAAATAAAAGAAATCAGCGTAAATTAAACTAAATCTTACTTTATCGAAACTCTTACTACTTGTTAATTGTTTCAGTTTACATACAGTGAGTTGACCTTAACAGTATAAAACCGTTGGAAATGATTTCTTTTTTAAATATCCAACCGAGTACATCGAACTATTCCCCGTTTTTTTAAACAGATACTTCTAGTTAGATTACTAAAGTACATTTCATTACCAATAGAAATCAATTATTGGCAATAAACGTGACCAGGTTCTTGTTTATATAAATTTTTTTTTGGAAATTTATTTGTTTATTTGTAACCATTGAACTAGTTTCCATAAAATAGTAAAATCTAATTGTAAATGTAAGCAAAGATGGATACTTTTTAGCAGTGGAATCCAGGACTCGCGTTTCTTCCTCTTCGTGACCCGTCAGCTGGATGTACCTGCACCTCAGAGTTGATGTTCACTCTGGGACTCGAACCCAGTACCGTTCGCTTCAAACGACATCGCGTTATACACTCAGCTACCGAGTCTTGATAGCCACTTACTTGTGCAATGGGGTGAAGTTTAACTTCACTGAAATGCAGATACATCCAGCTGACGAGTCCCAAATTGGACGAGACGCACGTCCTGGATTCCACTGCTAGCCACTATCCATCTTTGCTTATAATGCTTGTGAATTAAGGCTATACCGAGGCAATACGCACAGTATGCACATATGCCAATTAGAGACTGATCAGTTGCAGTCTTAAACATCAATGGGAAGATTCAAATAAACAATACTAAGTGAATTGTAAATGGTTGTAAGCAAACGACAGGAATGTCCTACATTATACACAATGTTTCCAATATTCAATAAACATGTTAAATCCAACACTTTCAGTCCTTATTCCATTAATTTAGTAGATGAGTCCTTCATATTACAGTGTAATTTTTAATAAAGACTTCACGTTCAAACATTTACTGTATATGTTCTTCATTCAGTATACTAGTCTGTGTGCACTACATTCATATGTTTATATGTAACAATTACAGATACCTACAGATATTTCATAACATTATGTTTTAGCAAGTTACTTATATAAGCAGTATGTTCTTTGGTTATGATAATTACAACTATCTCATCTACTCAACAAACCAATAATTTAAAATCGCCACATACCTTCTTGGTTTGTCTCGTCACGGTCATCTAACAGATTTTTCCAACAATCATGTGAATTAAATAGTGTTGTAAATCCTGCCGAAAGTAACAATCCTGGCTGAAATTTATTCCCTGTAGCTCTGAATTATGATAGGCATAAGGTTAACTTGTCGTTTATTTCGAATGAAAATTTATTTCCTCCCGGTTCTCTTATAGTTGCCATTGGAGTTCAACTATGTCAAATATGAGAAAAATGTCACCAATATGAATAGATAATTTTCACTCTATCGTAAATTAACTGAATTTAGAAATGTAAGCCATTGGAAGCCAACTCAGTAGTTGGAAGGTTAGGTTCTTGTTGAGAGGCTTGTAGGTCCTTATTTCTATCCATGATGTGGTCATGATTTCTTGATATTGACTGTGTGGTATCGACTATATCTTACAGTGGTTTGTTGAAGCCTAATAATTCAGTGTAGAAACTAAACAAAAGGATTTAACAATACCGAATAATAAGTTTTTGAATCAATAAGTTTGGGTTTCGTGTTTCGTTAAGATCACTGAGACTTACAGGTAAGTAGGTATAGTCAAGTGCAAAGTGTGAGATAGAAAAAGATGTATATTTTCATTCTACTTTCAAGTACAAAATTCTGTTTCAGTTTTACTGAAATTTACTAGAATCTTGGAAAGACTGATGTTCGATTGGGGTTAAGCAATTCTATGGGAATTTAGCTAAGTATCTCCGAAAGGATTGAACATTAATATCTGTATGATAACCACAAGATTCAGCCGTTTTACTAGCATTTTGAAAACACTCAATCAATCAGAATATTGAAAATGTGTACAGGAAACTTAACCAATGACTACTGTTGACTTAGAATACAAACAGCTAACACTGTTCATATATCTACAAAGTATGTAAATGAGATTAGTAACCATTTGTCAATAAACCATGTCAAATATATAATATCTTTTTAACTGCCCTTGTTGATCCACTATATAGGACATCGCTAACCACATGTAGTGCCGTGCTTCGTTAATTGATCGCTTCGATAACCGTTATTATACCAATCTTAACGGTGTATAGAATCAGAAGGCAAAGGGAAGCGGCAACTACATTTTTATTGACAAATAACGTGGACCAGAAAGCTTTGAGCACACGAGCAAGTGTAAGCGAGCGAAGCATACATGACACGTACTGGAGATGGCTGGTAAGCCAACTCGAGAGTGCAGCGAAAATAATGCGTATTGGAGATGGCGGGGAAGCCAACTCGTCTTAAGCAAGCGTAAATCAGTATTTATAGTCAGACAAGAATAAATGACAGACCTGCGAAAAGTAGGATAAGCAGGGTACATACACATACGCTCATATAAAAATTGTCAGCGTTAATAAGTGAATAATTGACAAGATGAAAACATGACTCGTAATGGACAGGCGAATTGGCTTGGCCAGAAGCTAGAATAAAGTATATGGGCTTAACATATAAACCGATACTACACACATTCTTTTTCAATTTCAGTTTTACGATTAGAGGTTTCTTACGAGCGGTCAATATTTCCAACTTATTTTTCTCTGTGAATGCATGTACTTCTTCAAGAAACTTCACCAATAGTCTATTTCCCTCAGTATGTTGTTAATAAACTTCAATCGCTTCTTCATGGTATTCTCCAAGTAAATCTCTTCTTGCTTTATTTGTAAGAGATGTGACCAGATTCCTTTTGTAGAGAATAGGTGTAAAACTATAGAATTGTATGTATCAATACCCAGAAGAGCTCTTTTTATACACAATAATAATAGTCTGTAGTGACAAGATACAACTACTTTGAGATATGCAACTAATTTTTTGATCCTATAATACACTGATTGTTAATGTTATCTACCATTAGTGTTCTACTAACGTGGATGCCCACTGCTGAGGATTCCCACAATACGACGAAACGGCCGCCCAGTGCTTCCAGGTTTTCTACGGTGGTCTAGCTTCAATTGACTCATGATTTCAAGTATATATAAAAATTATTTACTTTGATTAAACCAAAAACAAGCAACACGAAAAATTGTCAAATGAGAAAAGAACTAAGATGGGCTTAAGTAATAAAACTCCTTTTGTTTTCCATTATATTATTGGTTGAAAATAGATGGAGTGAGTAGTATATTAACAATAAACTAATTATGTCGATGAGACTATAATTTATGGATGACCTTTAGGCCACGTTAAAGTGGCCTTGAGAATGTCCACTTACTGACTACGGCTAAATGAGGGTTTTAAACCTGTTTGAAGGATAAGGATTGTGATTTACACTTGTTGTTCACGATTAGAAATTAGATTCAGGGTTTTCATCACGAACTGACATCAGCTAAAATGCTAAGATGTTATTTTGCCAAATGGATAAAGAATTTCGCACCGAAATTCAAGACCTGTTATCGTAAATCTGATTGGTTCATCTATAAATTGTCGTCTCGCCATTATTTCAGTACACACTCACTTCAACGATTAAATTAATATTGTTTATTTTTGTCTATATGAAATAAGTTACGCAATTTGTTTCAATTGTAAATAGTAACATGATATTATCTGTAAATAAATTACTTTTCTTCAATATAATTGATTATTCAGTGATTTTATAGAGTTAAGATCATCAGTCAATTGAAGCTAGATCACCATGGAAAACCTGGAAGCACTGAACGGACAACTCGTCCTATTGTGGGACTTCTCAGCAGTACGCATCCAAGATCTCGCCTCGCGAGATTCCAACCCAGGACCTATCAGTTTAGTGCGCGAGCGCTTAACCATTAGACCACTGAGCCGGTAATCAACGGTGTTAATGTCTAACTTCAACCAATCCACGAAATTGAACAACCATTCACCAATGTCATCAGTGAGTTGATATCTCCCAACAGGCATGGTTGAACTCCACTGATTACTGCTTCTCACTAGAACTCCAGGAAATACCTCATGGAGCCAGTCACTAGTGATTGGCATACATTGTATTGTTTTTTTTTATATCAATTCTACTAATTCTCAACTATTCTTTTCATTTCTCACTTTTAAGTGTACTTAATTATGAACAATAACTAATAAAAATGTAAACGAATAAAATTGTTATAATCAATGATAAAGTGTAACATTTTCCACAGTTTTCATTGACTACTATTTGTGCTCAAATATTAGTAGTATAGATTGTTATCAAGTTGTTTTTCTTTAATTCATTGATATGATTTGTTTTTTTTTTAATAGTTGAGATCATGAGTTCATTGGAGCTAGACCACTATGGAAAACCTGAAAGCACTGGACTGCCGTTTCGTCCTATTATGGGACTCATCAAGTAGTGTACATCCACGATCCCGCCTCGCGAGATTCGAACCCAGGAACTATCAGTCCCCCACTTGGACGAAATAGCCGTCCAATGATTCCAGGTTTTCACATGGTGGTCTAGCTTCAATTGACTCATGATTTTAACTATTAAAATTATTATAATATCCACAAAAACGCCTTCTGGTAATTTGTTTTCTCTAAAAAACAAAACACATACACACAATAAGGGAATAAAATCTAACTCTACTTAAAAATAAGTATAAAACAATTTATGATTAATCACAAACATTTTATTTCTTAAAAGTATTAATGACTTAATGTGATTTAAGTAGAAAAATATGAATTTGAAACTATAAAAAAACACAACGACAATGGCAACAACAATCAGCATGTAAATGAAGTTCAAGTCGCTTTTGTGTATGATATAAGGAATAACTAAACTAATGATACTACTTAATATCTATGCTTATATGTCACAAAATCTCTCATAGAAATATACAAAAATTTGCTTTCTATTTTTACCATTGATTTATCAAAATATTGAAGAAGTTAATGATTGTAATGAAGGTGGAAATTCTTTCAAATAGCTAATTCACTATGCTTATTAGTTCCGATAACTGAATAGAGTTTAATAACAGTTTAAACAATTGGTTCTTCAATATATAATATTCCATTACTAAATTTAGCAGTAAGACTTTCTGGATCAATATTATCCGGAATGTCATATTCTTTAGAAAATTCTCTTACAGAAGTACGATTTAGAGCTCGTTCTTCATGACGAGCTTTAATATAAATGCGACGATTTAATGTTTTAATTTGTATTTCACCTGGTGAATATTCTGAATCAATTGGTAGTTCTAAACGAAATCTATGTTTACGTGGCTGTTGAATTAAAGAAGAAGGATGACGACTATGATAGTCCTGTTGATCATGTGATATAATATCATAATCTGAATGTGAAGAACGTGCTGAATGATTGAATTTCGGTGATTTCAAATCGAATTTTCGTGAATATTGTTGTTGTTGTTGTGATTTTATACTTGGTGATTGATAATGATGACGATAATGTTGATGATGATTATTCCATAATGAATTTGATAAATGATCAGAATATGGAGATTGTAAATTTGTTGATGATATAAATGATGGTGGTTTCATAGGACAACTTACAGTCAATATACCATTAAGCGATAAAACAGCAGAAAGTTTTTCATCATCTACACCTGGAGGTAAATTTATTGAATGAGTATATTCACGAAAAGATGATATAGAATTATTATTTGAATTATTTGTATTCATAGTTGTATTAAGACTATTCGTAGAATGATTATGTCCAGTTTTAGCCACAACCATTAGTTTACCATCACGTACAAATACTTTAAGTAATTCTGGATCATAACCAGATAGATTAAAATTTGATACAAAATGTACACTTCCATCTGGAAATTGTTCATAACCACTATTTGATGAAGGATTTTTTGATATGATATCATGTGAACTTGAAGAATTTATTGTTTCTCTACTATTGAATAGATCATTTGAACTTTTTAATCGACTAGGTAATAATATATCATTATGTAATAGTTTAAATTCTTCATTCCATCGTCTACGGCGTTCTTCCATTCTACGTTTCATATCATCGTAAAGATAATCTGTATCAGTATATCTCATAGGATCAGCAGAAGTTGTACGTAAACGTTTATACCATGGTATATCATGTGAAATTTGTTCACTGTTTGATGTATGACGACTACGTGAATCCCAATTATTTGTATTATTACTATTATATTTCCAGTTATCATTTAATGTTACCATTGAAGGATCATCAAATTTGAAGTAATCATCATCGGCTATTGACTTATTATTCCTTTCAACAGGGATACGTAGTTCAGTTCGATAATTGGCCATTTTTTTTCTTTTGTCTTTAATTAAAACTTAATTATGGTAGTAGCAATCATTAGAGTTATATCCTGAATATGAAAAGTGTAGTAATGATAATAGAAATGTCATTTCAAGTCAACCCTCCATCATTTCACTTATGTAGGTTGACAGATTTCAATATATTCAAGTTATGATAGTAGTAGTAGTATGTTCAATAAAGATTAAGCTAAAAAAGTGAAAATGGACCTCTAAAAGAACTTGTGACAAAATGTAAATGTGGACAGTACTGTCTGTTCATTTATCGCTCAATTCATTGTACAATAATGCTTGGATACATATCCCGTTTAGTTAAAAGTAACTTTTGTAACCAATCAATAGTAAACGATTACTTTTGTTCTATATAATATGTCTATCTATCAAAAAAAATGTATTAGCTTATAAAGATTAATGCACAAACACATAAAGTTATTTTGTGACTTTATGTGTGCTATTGTGATACTTCATCTATTATGTAATAGGCCTTGTAAAGTATTGGATATGAGAAATAGATGTTTTGAACTAGGTAATATTATTTATATCCCTCGACTACCTTTCAAAACGGAGAGAGTCGTCGTTTTTCTTTTTTCAAAATAGACCCAGTTAACAAAATAATTATAAAATTGTCATTAGTTTATAGTTATATGCAGTGTGACTAGATGTTTTACGTTTTGTAGAGTAAAATAGTAGAATGATGAAACTCTGTAGAGATGCTTACATGATGAAGAAATGATAAAATGAAAATGGTCACCGTCGAAAGATTTTCCTTATGGTGTTTGGATACAGTAAATATGGATACCGAAGTCAAATCGTTTTACCCATATGTATGCATGGTGATGTTTCGACGAGGTGACTTTGTATCTGTGCTTATTACTATCAAATTAACACTAATTGAGGACAATGCTGAATGAACCTTAGTAAAAGTAGACAGCCATTTATTATCCGATTATATAATCCGGTTTAAAAAAGCCTACTGCAATTGTTTAGATTGAATCATGAGAAATTTCGGATTTTTATCACAGACTGATCTTAGTTAGACATTCATCGAAAATCACAAAGTACTGGGTAGATGTTTCATCTCTGTAAAGAGCACCTCAGCAGTGAACATCTAAGACCACACTGGAGATAAGATTTATGATCTCAGACCCCACGCGCGAACGCCTAACCTTTAGACAACTTAGCTGGCAAGCAACGGTATTTGTTTCTAACGTCAATCGATTAGCGATATTGTGCTGATATCTTTCACTGTCTGGTTTAACTTCACTGGTTGTCATCGTGTTTTAGGGTTCATAAATCTTGCCCTGTATCAATCTGGGTGTTCTTACTTTCACTTCCTTGGAATTGCAGTGGTTCCTCGTATCGACTATAAGTGATAAGCCATTCCGAAATAACAATTAGCGACAACTAGATATAAGAATTGGTGACGCAGTCATAACAATCGACTACCAATCATAACAAAAAGTGAATGTCCGGCGCTTTAACCGCGTTGGTGGACACAGAGAGCCCCCCTAGGGGAGTTAGTAAGCCCTGACTCCAAACCAATAGTGCACATGGGTTCCAGAATCCTGAGGGGACAAATGACGTATGAACCAATTCTTGGTCACTGGCTACCATGATACTGCATCTCCTGACGTTACTCTACTGCCTTGTGGATCAGACTTTCAGGTCGAAGGCTCTGAGTGTTGCCCCCTAAGAAAACCACCTGCTTCGGTCTAGAAACCCCGGCAGTATCACAGCCCACACACAAGTCAAGTGACTTGTGTGATGCATATGTATTCTATACCTCTTTGTACCAATATTTTTGTGTTCAAATAAATAAATAAATAATTTCACCAGGAAATGATTCTATCCAGAACTCCAGGAATTTTATCTTGTAGTTAGTAGTGAATATAGGATTATTATCAATATAGGAGATATGTGGAGCTTGTTAAATTTTCATATTTTACATAGGGTACTCACCAAAAGCGGTGAAAGTAGCACAATATAGCGAATCGTTCGAAGTTTGACACAAATACTATTGGCTCCCAGCTAAGTTGTCTAGAGGTTAGGCGTTCGCGCGTGGGTTCTGAGATCCTAAATCTTATCTCCAGTGCTGTGGTGCCCTTTACAGTGATGAAACATTTACTCAGTACTTTGTGATTTTCGATGAATGTCTAACTAAGACCAGTCTGTTTTGTTAACTATCAAAGTATTGAATCATCTACTTCACAATCAGAAAATTGTCCAACTCCGTAAAAAATTCTAACCAATAAAATATGGGTTATGAATTCTTGAAATCTCTTATAGAATAAAGGGCTTTATTCTGTAAGTAAAGTTTTCATTTCTGTCACCTGATTCATTTCAGTTGTTTTAAGCTGTGTATTTTTTTGATCGTGAAACGAAACTTGCAAAGCCTGAACTGGTATATGACTCGATACAAGGAAAAGAAAGAAAAACACTTTTCGTAGATGAAGATTCACTTGACCATCCAAATGAAAATCTCGAACACACTCACTTATATATTTATTTATATTTACCGATTATTCATTAGCAAAAGTCATACCGAATCGATCCCAATGAATATAATGCTGAATTAACGCAAGAGAATGGTAAACGAATAGAATGCTCCTAACAAAATAATACACTGAATTAATAAATAACCCCATGGTTATTTTGGTTATTTATTCTCTGTAGAAGTGGTTTACACTGAGTTGCGAAACGTCGGCAAATCTCATTTTTCTACTCATTGTGATATTACAAATATATTATCTATTTATAACCTTGTGATTAGTCTATTCCTGCCATCTTTCTTGTTTTATTTGTATATGTATGGATAAGTTTTTTGTAGGGATTCATGTATACTTGATCTGGTTTGTGTTAGTACTTCGATAACTGGTCAGCTGTCTTGTTTCTTTTGATAGTTCAACGCAAAACCTCTATTATGAATTAGCTCTTTAGCTAACTGTTGTCACAGAACATAAAAATCAATATATGATCGATCAATATATGTGAAGTGACCACAAGATAAGTGCTTACTGGAAAACACCCAAACGAAACAAAACCCTTTTTTATACGTATACATGATGATCACGGAAAATAGTCACCTGGACCATTCACTTTGATTGGTTTTCCCATAAAATAATTTTCTCCAATCATGTTAACTCCTTTTATCAAGAAAATCTTTAATTAAATCACTGAAAAAGGTTAACTAAATATTAACTATTCTAATCTATCAGAAAGGGGGGTTTGTGGAGATTATAGTAATTTTATATAGTTGAGATCATGAGTCAATTGAAACTAGACCATTATGGAAAACCTGGAAGCACTGGATGGCTGTTTCGTCCTATTGTGAGACTCCTCAGCAGTGCGCATCCACGATCCCCTCTCGCGAGATTCCAACACAGGACCTATCGGTCTCGCTCACTAGTGACTGGCTCCATGAGGTATTTCCTGGAGTTCTAGTGAGAAGCAGTAATCAGTGGAGTTCAACCAGGTCTGTTGGTAGATATCAATTCACTGATGACATTGGTGAATGGTTGCTCAATTTCGTGGATTGGTTGAAGTTAGACATCAACACCATCGGATGCCGGCCATCTCAGTGGTCTAGTGGTTAAGCACTCGCGCGCTAAACTGATAGGTCCTGGGTTGGAATCTCGCGAGGCAGGGTCGTGGATGCTCACTGATGAGGAGTCCCACAATAGGATAAAAAGACCATCGAATGCTTCCAGGTTTTCCATGGTGTTCTAGCTTCAACTGACTCATGATCTCAACTATATAATATTTTAATCTAGTTAGTTTGCAGATCATCAATAATGTAACTTAATTTGAATTCTTTTTTATCCTTTAAGGATAGTTTTCTATTAAAATGTATGACGTGATGCAGATTTTATACAAGTTTAATTTTCAAATAGAAACGTTAAATGTCTTCATATTTTTCATTTTCACTATTTCGATCTAAATTAATCATTATTTTGTAAAGGCTGGTACTAGGTCAAACCCACATAAGTTATTCTAACCTCTGAACAGATCAATCTATTCATTCTTTTCAAGCCACATTTTCACTCTGTCACTTATTCGCTTATTAACCTTGACTGTTTTTATGTAAGCGAATGTGTGTACATTTCTTATCTTACTCATCACATATCTGTAACTTATTTTTGTGTGACTATTAATTTCTATTCGCGCTTGATCAAATTGAGTTGGCTCACTCACCTTCTCTAGTTCGTTTAGTTTCCTTCGCTCCGTTTCTCTGATTGCCTGTTCTGATCAACGTTTGTACAAAACATACACATTCAAAACTTCATTCTCGTATTTGACTTATTTTAATTCCGTCATTCGCTAACGCGAGTTAAGTCCATTATTATATACGAGGATTAATGAAATGTATAAGACGATAACGATAATCACACGATCCAATTGGAGTCAGATATTCGAGGGTCATTAAAATTTCACGGGTTCATTATTATGGTATTTCTCATACAAAAAGTGAATATATCGCTTATAAACAACTAACTGTTATGAATTTTCATAGTTGAAAGCGTGAGTCAATTGAAGCTAGACCACCAGCAAAAACCTGGAAGCACTGGACGGCCGTTTAGTCCTATTATGTGACTCCTCAACATTATGAATTTCTCACTTAAGTCTGTAAACTACAATTTAATTCATTACATTTTCCATATGGTATAATGTGCACGGAAAGATGAAAAAGATCTATTTCTGTTTTCCGCTAATCACTTTTACATTCGGATATTATCATTCTTTAGTTTAAAACGTCATTGTGTAACATTGGTTACATTATGTGTGAGTAGTCAACTAATGTATTTTGCCAATGCATACTGTTTATGTCAATGTTTAGTGGAGCATGAGAAGTAGTTAGCATTCATTTTAGATTTTATTAATGAGAAAATTTAATAGTTATTCATCGGTTAATAAACTTTTGTTGGTCAATCCATTTCACATAGTATTAATGGAGTTTTGCTTCGAACTAGTGATGACTTTGAGCTTAATTTGTATGTTCTACTCCATTCTTTACTATTGAACAGTGTCTATCTGTTGAGTATTGCAATATTTTCAAGTACATTGGGTCCACTGGTCATTGATAAAATAAACAATCAATGTAGAGCAGAATTATAAGGCGCGAAATCCCAGTAGGAGCTAACATTCCTTAAAGGTAATAAATATAATTTAGTTTCAATTGACGATCAGAATGAACATGTGATGAGAAACTTACCTTTAAATTACCTTCAACCATTTAATATTGAAGACATTGTGAATCATTAGACCCCAACTCGGTGACTTAGAATGCAACATGCTTTCAGCGACTCCGAAAGGCTTCAAGTTCGATCCCTTGACGGGTCATCAAGAATCATTAAGAGTTCCATACTCATATGAAATTAAACAATTTTATCAAACCTTTCATGCTAGCAACCATGAACTTGCGATAGATATGTCCAATCGAAACTAGTTGTAATGGGGACAACAAATGAATCTAAAAGGAATTCTTGGACATTCAGAAGCGTATCTATTGACTTTAGAGGTGCTAATTCGATACTCAACCGACTGAACTACAAGATTTAACTGCGAAGCACACCTAAATTTAATTGTGAATACGAAGTGTTTTACTTTATCGTTGAGTGAATGAGAAATACACCACTTTGTGCAACCCTGTGTTTTGCTATATTTTTAGAACTAGGTGAAATTAAACAAATTTAGGTATTCATAACAAATTACTGATGACCAATAGACAGTTATCAGATAAACTTTGATTTGTGGCAAAAAGCGTCTCTAGCAGTTTACTAGATTGAAGGCCGATAAATTGGATGATATCAGAATACTTCGACATTAATCAAATAAGTTAATAGTGCTAGTCTTTGTGTTCTGACCACATGTCGTTGGATTCCGAATTGCAATACAAAGCGAAGTGCAGTTGCAAAGTTAAGAAAAGTTGATAATTGTATTACATTTGTAACATGTAACAAAGAATCCTGAAGTAAGGAGCCCATGATTACATTCTAGTATCATAGGAAAGTTATTCAATGAATTCGATTTCGTCCTTTCCAATGACTAACAAGTAAAAAAGTGACACAATTTCATGTATTAAATAATTAGTAGCGATTTCTCGTTTCACTCTTAACCTGTTTGTATACAAAGACTTTGTGGTTTATTCAACAGTGTTTACATGCAGTTGTTCCATTCCCTATAGAAACATTCCATATACATCTTGTCTTCTTTAGTTTGATTTCGGTTAAATAAGCCTAGTTAAGTTTATCTATAAGTTCCAGTATTTTTAAGTAGTATTTTTGTCATAGTTAAAAGTCCCAGTTATGTCAAAACATTAACATTACTGTAAGCAAAGATGGATAGTAGCTAGCAGTGGAATCCAGTTTGACGCGCGTTTCGTCCTATTTGGAACTCGTCAGCCGGATGTTTGTGCTTAGAGTCATTAGTTAACATTATTTATCGAGTCACCGTAAACCATGAAGCACTGGACAACTCCTTTTTCTTAGTACAAGACTCATCACTTGTGCACACTCATAAATACATAATTGTCCGGATTCCCTCTGGTTTCCAGAAAATTTCTAATTTTTATGTGGAGATTTTTCACAATATCGTTTTTGTCCTATTTTCTAATCTGTTCGGACTATGATAAATCTTCATAGTTGAAATCATTAGTCAATCGAAGCTAGACCACCGCGGAAAACCTGGAAGCAGTGAATGGCCGTTTCGTCCTATTGTGGGACTCCTCATCAGTGAGCATCCACGACCTCGCCTCGCGAGATTCGAACCCAGAACCTACCAGTCTCGCGCTTTCAACTATGAAAATATTAAATCTCCACAAAAATCCTTCTGATATGATAAATCTCTCAATACGTTTACCTGTAAAAGAAACAAATTCATCGAACATTGAAAGATTGTAAGGATGGCTCGTTGGCAAACTCTAGGAAGCCTCAAGAAGCCCAGAAAGAGCCGAAGACATTCCATCCAATCACCACTAGGGGAACATTCTAGAATGTCGAAGTATAGCTTCCCTATTACATGGATAAGAATGACCCCCTATGTGCCTATTGATTGTCCGAAATGATGATTTACTCTGAGCCAAAAACTTTAAATACATTAGATTTTTGTACTATATTTGACACTGTGGTGGGAATAAGATTCCTACTTACTAGTCTTCTCTCTTGCGACGTTGCGGGTTCGATCGTTCAAGTAGTCTAGTAGTACGCGGCATAGTAAGAATCAAAGCTCTAGATATAACAAAGACAATGGAAGGTTTATATAACAAAATTAAATGACATTACAAAGGAAATAATAAATAATTGATTAGTCCAGGAAACAATAATAAATTATAACATTATCCATTCATTAACAAATGAAATGTAATCAATATGTGAACATGGTGATAAGATAAAATATTATATTTCCGGTACAAAACTATGTGACTATGGTGTATTTAATGAGTTACAAGAAAGAATATTTTCATGATCATTAGAGGTGAGTTGTTATTTATGGTCTATATACAAAATACTAAATGTTCAGAAGATATATGTAATGCTTTATCTAGAAAATACAGAGTAAATTCTTTTATCAGTTGTTCTCATGTCATCGATAGTATAAGTGTACATGAGATCATAGATATCATTGAAGATGACGTGATCATGATATTTGTTAACTGTAGTGCTTTTTTTAAAATTCTGTCCCGACACACCATGCAAAAACAAGGCAGCCAACATAATTACTTACTAACGCCTGTTACACCTCGTGGAGGATCATCGGTCAACCATCAACACCGTCCATCCGACCCTATCCAAAGCAATCCTTTCCAGATGCTATTCATCCTTCTCATTTCTACTTCCAATTCCCGACTTAGTGTGTTATTTGGCCTTCCTCTTTTCCGTTTCACACCAGGGTTCCAAGTTAGGGATTGCCTCGTGATGCAGTTTGGTGACTTCCTCAATGTATGTCCTATACACTTCCAACATCTTTTCCTAGTTTCCTCTTCAGCTGGAAGCTGGTTTGTTCTCTTCCATAAGAGGGTGTTGCTGATGGTATCTGGCCGGTGAATGTTGAATATTTTGCGTAGACAACTATTTAAAAAATACTTGTATTGTTTTGATGATGAATGTGATAGTTCTGGAACTTTCAGCTCCGTATAGTAGGACTGTCTTGACGTTCGTATTGAAGATCGTGACTTTGATATTGTTCAACAGTTTTTTTGAGTTCCATGTGTTCTTCAGATTTTCCGATCCTCACTTCTACGTCTCCATCAGATCCTCCACGTTCATCGATGATGGTACACAGAAACGTGATCGAATTTACATCTTCCATAGGTTCTCCATCAAGTGTGATTAGGTTGGTGTATTGCGCGTTGTATTTGAGGATCTTGCTTTTTCCCTTGTGTAAGTTGAGGTCTACTGATGCAAAGGCTGGTGCTACACTAGTTGTCTTCATATGCATTTTTTTGTGTGTATGGAATAGAAAGGCTTATAGCTCTCATACAGTTACTGCCGGTCCCAAGCCCGGGTAAAGTAGAAGTGTTGGGCATGGGGTCAGCAACCCCATCCCGTAGAAAAAAATATTGCTAAAAAAACCCAACCAATATAATGTTGCCAGCTAAATGAAAACATTAATGAACAGACTATTCACTTAGACAATACTATTTATAGTAAGAACACAATTACTTATATTCAGTTTGTCGGTATAAACTATTCCAATATTTATTCAACAGTTATGATGTATAATACTAAATGATCGAAGTAAATAAACTTTGTCTTCAGATAATTGAAATAACCGATTGTGTCACTCAATAAAAATAAAGAGAATTCAGCGGAGAAAACTCTCTTTTCGATGAAATCATTTACTTGTGCTGTGTGTTTGTAGTTATAATCATTAGTTCAATACAAGAGTATTTAATTAACTCTGGACACGTCGATCCTGAGGAGTCTTCCTTAAAAATAATTTGCACAATCAAAAAACTAGACCGAAAAGGATTCGAGTGAAAAACGTATGTACTGCTGAGGCATCGGTTGTTCACCAATTCAAGCCCCGAACTCTGTGTGCAAGAACGATGCGTCTAACCTCTCATCCTTCCTTGGCTTCAATGCTTTTCTGTGTTATATCTTGGTCTTGGTTTTTAATTATTGTTTTGTAATTTTAATTCGCAATCAGTTGTCATTGTCCATTAACAATTTTTCAAGACTATTATTCAGTTGTTTTGATGACTTTTGAGTTTTTCATTTTTCTTTATATCTGTCAAGCAGACATAATTCATAATTCAGACCCGTAAATTATTTTGATTCACCTATGCTTCTCTTACTTCCAGATTATTGCGTAATCTCGAATCATTTTATGATGCAATCATTTTAATCTTTCTATAGACATATATTTACCATACAACTACAAATACCATGTGTAGCTTAAATAAATGATTTCGTCGAAAAAAATTTCTGACGAGACTATAATTTATGGACGAGCCAATCAGAAGCGTTTGAGGAATCTTAAGGTGACGGCGCCGATTTCAGTACCTGGTGCTCATGTACGTATGGTTCACAGAGGATTTTAGATAAAACGTGAGGATTGAGCGGTTACAATAAATGGGACTATTAAGAAGTTCCTTCATTTGTAACTGCGGTGATAAAATGACTTTTACACTGTGCAGACTGCCGTGATGTTGTCCTTCAATGTAATATATGTTGGAGGAAGATGTCTCTTAGGGTAGAACTTTTTTCGCTCGATCCAGATTTAGACCAGGATAAATTATATCAACTGTATTATAAAAGCACCAGTAATATTGGCCGAAATATTCGCAGATGTTACTGAAGCTTCGGCTGTTCAGTGATATGAGTACAGTAGGGATATATGCGTAATAAAATTGATAAGCTTACACCACCGGAGAACACACAAACAATATTGAAGTTATGTAATCGAGGCTTAGAGAGTTTTGCGACCTTATCATGGCTCCAGAGATCGACTATTATGGAGCCATATGGATGAGTTCCTCTACCGTATGAATTACGATTTTAGAACCTTTGAACTTCTTTCTAACCTTGACAAGTTTTTGAACCATGTAGAAGGAGTGTATCCACTCTAATTCTTTGGTTTTGTATAATATATTCTTACTCTATGCTAATTGTTTCCTGATTGGCTAATATCTCTCAAGGTCACATAAGATTCGTTCAAAGGTGGTCCATAAATTATAGTCTCGCCAAATTTCTTCGTTGAATTCGCTTTAATTTTAACTCTCTACTGACAATAATCCCTGCTAGTGAAAACTGGGAAGAAAGGTTGTTGAAAAAACCTGAAACGTCCTTCCAAATGGACAAGATTTTATTCAATATGACAGTCATTAAGGCATACATAGATTCTTTTGAAGTGTAATCGGTGATACCAAATACTACTATCGAATATTCGATATCCTTATATTAATCCCAAATTATGGACAGCTAAGTTAGTAGAAGAATTAATAGTAGAATTTCCAGGATCTAACGAGACAACAGGTTCACATTTGCTGACATAGAAGTGACCAACTTAGATCATTTATTGTTAGAGAAGGACGAACAACTCACAAATTCTACGGACATATTTTACATGTCCTAAGACATAAGCGGTAATATAAAGGGATATTGATTAACCCAGAAAATATTTAATCAATGAAATATGAACTTTGTTGTTATAGTGAGAGAACTATGATTAGTACTCTAAATATTAGGCCGTAATAGTGTAGAAAATGAAGACGGAATGGTATATTAACTGCCCTCTGCTTCAATCATCTTGTAAGTGTCGTAACATATAACAAGTATTTCACACAGCTACCTGAAGATATTGTCAGTGGGATATTTCAGAAATTTAGAAACATAGAAGCTGCTTACGATACCCTTGATTAGCTAGTTATAATGATTCCTAACTATATCCTACTACCCAGGGAGATTTTAGATGCCCGTTGTCTGACTCCAATCTGATCAAATAGTTATTGATAATAATGATGATTAGCGGACCGGAGGCAAATGTGGATATTCAAAAAACTATTCATTACAAGCGTTGATACAACCCAAAATAGATAATGAATAGTGCGACACGGAAACAAGTATTGAGTAGAATAATGCATGTACAGACACACAGGACAAATGAGACGTATAACTATAGAATTAAGGGATATGAACACAAGAGATATATGTTTTGAACGTCAATTTCCTCTAAAAAGAATAGATTTATTAGAAAGACAAAAATTATTCAAAATTCATTTGCTGTCTGAGTTATCTAAATCTATCCAAAAGTTGGGATCAATCACGTAGGTGTGTAATAACACAGATGCTATCACAAGATATCCTCTGTCAGGAAAATCGAAGTTGATTTACGTAGACCGCAATGGTGACAAAGACAGATTTTAAAGGATATATTTTTTTTACTAAGCTTACAGTACTTATCGCAGAAAAACTGACGTTTGATATGGGTCGACGAATGAAGAAACTTGTAGGCCTGAGATTAAGTCTTAGCCGTTGGAAAGCAATGCCAATGTAATAAGTAGTCAAAATAGTTATACTCATCGTGGGCAGTGAAGAGGGTAGGACACTAAAAAATTAAGGCATTGATGGTACCACATTGATATTTAGAATGTTCGACTTGAGTACTTAGTAAGTAGTCTCAATGCCAGGATTTCGTCAGCCACTAGTCGGTACGGTTAGGGTGAGAGAAAATAGTGCCAACACTATTCCTCAGTTGAGCTTTCCTTGTTTCAAAGTATACTACTTATAAACCATCAGTAGTTTGAATAATCTCGAATCATTTCTCCAGACTGTAAACGGTACAGTGATACTTCCTAGTTTTAACTAATCGCTTATCTAATTCTCATATGCTCCTATTACACCGTTTATTTCTCTTCATTTATATTCCATATGTTCTACTTTTTAGAACTTTGTCTACTGAGCATCTGGACCATTTCTAAAATGTTAAATCCAATCTATTTTCATTAGCTTGTGATATCGTCGCTTGACATCATTATGCAAACAAAATTCTAGCCCACAACATACGCGCTGTAACAAATCCAATTATATGTAGTAACTACGCTCTCTCCTATGCAATGTTGAAAAAGAAGTTTTTGAAGGTCATTTTGAGAAAAAACTAATATGCTTGTCTGCTAACGTTTAATCCACACAAGTGGCTAAGAAAACTCACTAATTAATTTGTTAACAGCTAGTTCCATCCTTTAAAAGTACGTAGTAAGGCACTTCTTATTCCTAAGATATCACGTCATACTTTGTTGATTGGAAAAATGTAGCTACATTTCCAAGGTTATGGGAAACAGTCGGAAAATACTGTTTTGCCTCAAGGACCAGAATATCTTGCACATAATTTATGTGGAATTGAGAAAAAACACAGACAATTATTGTCGTATTACCAGAAACAAATACTCCGAAGTATTTAAAGACATTATTTAATCTCATTGTCATCTTGAGCACCGAGACCGAAAATGGCTTAAAAAAGAAGTGTCGTTTTATTGTACAATGATGTAAAAGTAAAACCTCAAGTTATGTTGTTCACAAATCAATTCTCATCGAATTCAATCGCTCTAACTAAACAATCTTCTTTGAGATTGGTTGATGCAAGAGAATGAGTTTCATTGCAATTATATATATGTGTGGCTTAAGAATACCAGTAACTGAATTATACATGTCAAGCAGGGATTCATTACAACATTGAATATTTTAGCATGTGTTGAAGTTACCTATGATTACCCATTGACATTCAATATGAAGTCAAACAATAATCTTATGGAATTAATATCAAGCTGCTTTTAAGGTGTAAATATAAAGAAAATTCACTGAATTAAGACTGGAACAATAAAAAACAGCATACAATCCAATTATAATGAATTGTCCACACTTGTTTTTTTCTAAATATGTTTTAATTAATTTTATAACTAATGATGATGACCTTAGTTACATGTATCGCTAAAAATTGACTCCCATTTGAACTACTTACCTTAGTTACTTTCTCTAGACTTTGTCATAATTTTGATATTTACCATAATCCCATTGATGAGTAGTTAATTAGGAACAATAAGTTTATTTAGCAGTAGATAGTCTCTCCAATATCATTTAATTGATGTTAAACATTATCGGTTTATAGACTCATTTAGTCATGTTCATTAAAAAGGAATAACCCATTATGGTAGAGAACAAACCAGCTTCCATTCAAAGAGGAAATTAGCAAAAGACGTTAGGAGTGGATAGGGCATACATTGAAAAAATAACAAAACATGCCCTGACTTGGGATCCTGAAGGCAAATGGAAAAGAGGAAGACCCAAGAACAGATTTCGCTGGGAATTGGAGGCAGACAGAAAAAGAATGAATAGCGCTTGGGAACAACTGGAAAACAGAGCCTGGGACAAAGTCGATTGAAAAATCTTAATTGTCGACCTGTTCCACGGGGGGTAACAAGTGTAATTAAGTAAGTTAACAGAAATGATACTTTCTATTTCATCAGCTAATTTTGATAAATACTTATTGCACAAAATACTTAATGAACACCTACATTCATTAATGAAATGTATACAATGATTGTTAATAATGCTGTCTGAAATACTTTGGGCTACCAAACTGATGTATGTACATAAGAATGAAGTTAAACAAAAGTTCAATTATTATTTGTTCTGTAAATTATTGATCGCATCACTAAACTGCAGATTCAAACTCAACTTTAATTCAACCAGTCAGGTAGTATCACTAGCTGACAAATAAAACCTGTAGAGTAAAACTGGTTATGAATAAATCCGTACTTGGTTAAGGAGTTAGTTTACAGTAGAACCAAAAATGAGTATTTTTATTGAAGTCCGGTTCAGTGGTCTGTAAGTTAAGCTATAGCGCGCTGGGTTCAATACTCCATCGTGGGTGAGCACTGCTGATGAGTCCCAAAATAGGATGAAACGTCCGTACAGTTTTTGAAGGTTTTCAATGGTTAAATAACTTAAATCGATCCATAAACTTAATAATATTTTCACTTAACTAATGGAACATCGTATCAACTACCGGAAAGATATCTCACATTTAAACACAGTTTTCGTTCAACCTTATTATCATTACTATTACTATTCCCAAAGCTCGTGGAGAGCAGACTAGAGAAAACAATGCTGGTTTTCGACCTGGACGTGGTTGTATAGACCAGATATTCACTCTATGTCAGGTCCTAGAACACAAACACACATTCAGACGTCCCACAATCGTAGTATTTCTTGACCTTAAGGCGGTATTTGACTCAGTTGATCGTGAGGTTCTATGGCAGTATTTGTCACTGAAAGGAGTACCAAAGAAGTACATTAACCTTATACTAGTATTCCATCATAGGTGTCTTCGAAACATTGCTCGTATATCCTGGGGCCACCAGGTAAGTAATGCAGTTGTTAGGAAACGGGCACTAGGTAAGGATGGCGAATCGATTGATGAAATAGTGAAACTTCATCAGTTGAGATGGCTGGGACATGTGTTACGTATGCCCCACCACCGACTGCCCCGACGTGCAATGTTTTATGGTGTAGGAGTAGGTTGGAAGAAAGCTAGGGACGGCCAGACCAAAACGTGGCACCAATCTATGAAGTCACTAACAAGTAGACTGAGCCATGTTGGTAGGTGTAGACTACCTGGTTGGGATTCGCATGATGATAATAATTGATGGTTAGAGACCTTGAATGACATGGCTCAAAGTCGTTTGCAACGGCGAAGGTGCATCCACTCTTTGTGTTCTACCAAATTCTAATCTTCTGAATTCTTAATGTCTCTTTCTTTTTTCTCCTCCCAAATTTATTTCACTGGATTATACTCCTTCAATAACATCTTCAAACCCTAATCTTCCACATAATGCTTATACTCTTACTACTTCTACCACTATGGGATTTGAATCGACAACTGCATCTCTGTGCTAATGTGGTATGGCAACTCGAACTGATGTACGTACGTACGAAGTTCTACGTTGTGACTGACAATTACTATTCAGTACTGTAAAAGCACTTATTACAATATCTTATTCTAACTTTACCTTCATATCAAATCACAATTAGACTCGTTCATACATTATGTTTTTCACCTCACCAGTTAATAGTGAATAACCAATTTGAAATCATCAAAAACCCCGTTGTATAACATAGAGTCTAGTTAAAAAACGAACAGTTTAGTACAATTTTCATTGAAGAAAAACTATTATTTCCATAAAAGTTCAATAGAATGGTATAAAATCACTAAGGCAAACAAACAAAGTACTATAAACCAACAACAAAAAACCTTTTTTTTTGAAGATTGGGAAGTTGAACTTCATAATGAGCATTACTTCTTTATTGAATATTATCAAATATCAAAGTAGATTCACATTTTACAAGCATCATCACATTCTTCTGATAAAACAGTAGCAAATTCTGGTACATCTTTCGGATTAATTTTTAAAACATCAATAATTTGCTTATAATCAGGATGATTTACAACTTCTTTCTGTTCAAAATGATAAAGGACTTTACCACCTTGTATATAATAGAAGAAAAAAAAACGAAGTAATGTATACTATATACTTCATAGAGATCAAATGATAACTATTTTACGTAAACATATAATTCAAAAAAACATTGTTATAAGCCTGATTTATGACAGATTTAAACATGAAGCATACAAGTTCACATCGAGATAATTATTGTTCACCAGTAACTAAACAGATATTTGATAATTAACATTTCCAAATTTACTTAGTATTGCACAAGCAAATGGCTAACAAGACTTAGTGGCCGAGTGGATAACGCGATGGCGTTTGAAGTGAAGGGTATTGGGTTCGAGTCCCAGAGCGAACATCAACTCTGAGATGCAGGTACACCCGGTTGACGAGTCCCAGATAGGATGAAACGCGCGTCAAACTGGGTTCCACTGCTAACCACTATCCATCTTTGCTTAACATTTCCAAAGTTTATTTAGTCCATGAAAACAAAACAATTGTCCTAATTCATAACGGTACGTATTGAAATTCCTGAGCTAAACTGTGAACCTACCCACGACGAATTAATTGATACGAATGTGTATTGAATATGCTAGATCGTAGTCTATTTAAACATATTAAATTCTCGATATAGTAGTATTGCATATGGTCAAACCATCATGTTGTGTCTAACCAAGAAACTAATGATCCCTTGATTGAATTGTATAAAGAAATAGAAGCTACTTACTAAGAGTCATCTAAATGTTGGGAATTATAAGATAAAGATGATGCATTGGATAATTGAAGAATGTAATCACAATTTCAGTGAATTCATAAATATCATATTTATATGGCAAATATCTCTGTTTCTTTTTCCCCTTTTATTTACAGTGTATCTTATTCATAAAAACAAATAAGCAACATGTAAATAGCTCAATTTTATAATCCTTAAATAAGTAAATTACATGAATCAAACAGTTGGATCAGTAATTACTCTATTTTTTCAAGGTCACATTTGTACCGTATGACAAAAACTACATTATATAAGTGTAACTAAGGTTAAGATAGTTTACAAGAACCATGTGAATAGCAAATGTATGAATTGATCATATATAATAATAAAGTAGCTAAAAAAAATCCTTCTAAGTAGTTATTACACACATAATGTATGAAATATTTTCTTTACTGTGGTAAAACAACAGTTCCCCATTCACCATGAGTATATAGCACAAATACATCCATATGGTCTTTGGCAATGAGACAATTTCTTATTCTTTTTATACGATGTTAATTTTCTCTCTTCTTTATTGCTTTATTTACTTGAACCTTCATTTAATTAACCTTTATAAATATTCATGGGTATTTACTTTTATTGTTCAATTATATATTTATCAGTATGGGGTTGTGGAGATTGTTAGGCTTTTTGATTGAGATCATGAATCGATTGATGTTGGACCATCATTGAAAACCCGGAAGCACTTGACGGCCATTTCATCCTAAGATGGGACAACTCAGAAGTGCGCATCCACGATCCCACATGTGTGACTCGAACCCAAGACTTTTGATAACACGCGCGAACACTTAACCTCTAGACCACTGAGCTAACATCCAACGGTGCTAATGTCTAAATCCAATCAGTCCTCCATTTGCTCACCAGTGACTAGTTTCGTGAGGGAATTCTCGGAGTTCTAGTGAAAAGCCATGACCAGCGGAGCTAATCCGTGTCGGGTAGAGACAGATATCTACCTTAGACAATGGAAGATGGTGGAGCAAATTGATGGATTGATTGAAGTTAGACATTAGCACCGTTGGATGTCAGCTCAGTGGTCTAGAGGTTAAGTGTTCGCGCGTGTTATCAAAAGTCTTGGGTTCGAGTCACACATGTGGGATCGTGGATGCGCACTTCTGAGTTGTCCCATCTTAGGATGAAATGGCCGTCAAGTGCTTCCGGGTTTTCAATGATGGTCCAACATCAATCGATTTGTGATTCCAGCAAAAAAAATTATGTATTTGTAAGCAGTGATTATTGTTAGCTTGTGGTGGTCGATATTCCACATTATCCTTAAGCTTCGTATATTGTTCGTCCTGATAACAGTTACACGATAACGCCCCAACGGTGTACCAATCAGAAGGCGAATACGAAGTGTTGATTGCGTTTATTATTGAACCACGCACAGATATCCAAAACTACAGGCACGTTAAGCGAGAATGAAAAAGTAGTGCCGTAAAGCAAGCCCCCAAATGCCCTGGTACGGCCGAGAGTGGGGAGAGTCTGCTCTCCCTCTCGAAATGCTCTCACATGGCCAGCGAATATATAGCCTCTGTCAGGGAAGTCCTACTCACTGCCTTCTCGTGCCACAGGTGTTGTTCACAAAAGTGAGAGGACGAAAAGCGAATGTCCGGCGCTTTAACCGGGTTGGTGGATGTGGAGGATCCACCTAGGGGAGTTGGAAAACCCTGATTCCAAACCAATGGTGTACATGGGCTCCAGTATCCTGAGGGAACAAATGGCGTACGAATCAACCGTTGATCACCGGCTACCATGGGACTGCATCTCCTCACGATGCTCCACTGCCTTGTGGATCAGACATTCTGGTCAAAGGCTCCGAGTGTGGGCCCCTAAGAAAACCACCTGCTTCAGTTCGGGCACCTGGGCAGTATCACAGCCCTCACACAAATCGAATGAGATTTGTGAGGCGCATATGTATCTGGTGCTTCCTTGTACCAATATTTATGTGTTTAAATAAATAAATAAATAAAAAGCAAGCGAGTGAGTGTGCGAGTCGAATGAGCGATCGAGTGATCGAGTCAATAAACGAGTGTGTGGGTAAGCGAGTTAGCGAGTCAGTGAACAGGATTAAGATGTACATATATATGCAAAGTGAAATGAATGAATCATCGAATCAATTAAGCGATTAATAGTAAGGCTAGCAAAATGAATATATGCGTAAGAAGTAAACAATGCTCAAGCGTACATAATAAAGGTACAATGGTACAGATAGGCTGTTGTTGTACGAATGACGCTATCCGTTAAATAAGTTAATAAAACGGCTTAACCAAATTAGATATGAACAAAGTCAACTGTACGTGAGCTGCTATAAGCTATTTTAAAGGTACTTTCTAGTTATGAGAATAGAAATCAGACGTACTGGTTGATGAAGTCATTGACAGTTAATCTGAGTTATATCAAATACTATTTATTTCAGCACAAACATTGGTACAAGGAGGTACCAAACACATATGTGCCACACAAATCATTCAATTTGTGTGAGGGCTGGGATACTGCTCGGGTGCCCAAACCGAAACAGGTGGTTTCTTTAGAGGGCCACACCGCAAGCCTTCGACCTAGAGGTCTAATCCATAGGGCAATGAAGCAACGTCACAAGATGCAGTATCATGGTAACCAGTGTCCAACAATAGGTTCACATACCTTTTGTTCCTTCAGGATACTGGAGTCCATGTGCACCATTGCTTTGGAATTAGGGTTCTGCAACTTCTCTGGGTGGATCCTCCGTATCCACCAACCCGGTTAAAGCGCCGGATATTCACTTTTCATCCTCTCAATTTCGTAAACAACACCCCCGCCGCGAGAAGGAATTGAGTAGGACTTCCCTGACAGTGGCTGTATCCACATGGCCATGTGAGAGCATTTCAAGAGGGAGAGTTAACTCTTCCCACAGTCGGTCATACCAGGGCATTTGGGGGCAATTACATCAAATAGATAACAGTGATCGGTATGTACTGAAAAAGTTAAAGATGTCATGATTATGTTATCTATGTGATTAGCTTTTAAGTATGCGATGTAAGGGCCACAGCTTCAAATAAATTATGAAACGTTATGTTTGCAAAAACTTATTTCTTGGTAAGTAATTTCCAATTAATAATTGTGGGGTAAAAAAAAATTTAAGTGTAAGGATTTTGGTTGATTGCTTCAAAGTTCCCAATATTTCAATATAATTGTATTTGTTATGTAGTTAGAAGGGGTCAACAAAAAACCTTGGATATAAGGTTACGGAAAATTGGTGTTCGTTAGCAATGTACACCTAGAATCCTGAGGGGACTGATGCTCTTTTTGGAATAAGAACTTGTGTTATCCAGTTTTACAGTTTGAGGCGTTACTACTGAGCTATCCGCGAAGCGGACTGACCTACTGTGGGAATAAACTATGGGATTTTACTTGAAACATGACATTAAAAATAGAGTGAATGTACTTTTCACATAGAAATAAACATGATCCAATCATAATTACAAACCTTTTTCGACTACAAGAAGTCCACCAGTTTGCCAACCATCTCCAGACATATTACCAGGTATATTAGCAGCCTAATAAAAATAGAATAAAAAATGACGATTATTATTATTATATGTAGTGTTATCAATGACTGTATTGTTTATTAGTAGTTAAAAACATTGCTTAATATTAATTTCTTCATATTTTTAATTAAGTGCATATTTAGTAAAGGGTTTCGTGGAGATTGTAGAATCTGAACAGTTTAAATCCACGAACTGACATTAGCTATACCACTATTAAAAACGAGGAAGCATTTTACAGCTGTTTCGTTTTGGTGAAAAACACCTCAATGGTCAAGATGTTAAGCGTTCGCATCAGAGGCCGGAAGTTGTGGGGTCGATTGCCAGGGACAACCGTTTTCCCTAAATGTACTGCGCAAGGCGTTTAGCTCTTCTTCAACTATATCCGTAGAACATATAGTACGCATACAATAACTAAGAGTTCTGATTAGGTTTCTTTTGTACAGTAATGGTACAAAGCTAAGGAAATATGTATATTACCTTATCCAGGTAGTTTTCCTATTTAAATGCTTTCTTATTGATCCATCGGTTTTCTTTTGTTAATAGAACGTCCAAAAAGGCTATTCTATTTTGACTTTCTTCTTCAGATGTAAACTTAATCTTTAGGTGTCCCTCTACTTATGATGTACTATCGTTACAGAGGATGAACGTGTTATTCATATAATGCCAGTAAAATTTGAATATTTGAATAAGATTTTTAAGTGGAGCATTTTGTAGTTGAGCTAGAAAAATGTCAGCTAGTATTGGACCCAAAAGTGGATAACAGACCAGACTTTGATTAAAATGGATTTATCACTGATTAGCTAATTGACTCACATTATTAAACTAACTGAATAAATGCCATGAGGTCAAGATCTCATAACCAAACAAATATAACATGTTCAACCCCAATTATTCCAACACTAATAAACACAATGTTTATGTAAAGACAAGTCAGCAAGGAAAACTCTCTTTTTGACGATATCATTTGACCAAGCTGCATACAATTGTATTTATCGTTAATTTACAAATAAAATAGTCTATTGGAAAATAAGGAGGATGGTTATATCATATGAATAAGTAAATTAAGATCAGAAAGATTAGAAGGATGGAACAAAATCAAATTACCATTTATGAAAATTAAGTTAAGATAAATTCAGAGGCTGAATAAATTTTTTTCTAAATATAAAAATTAGTATCAGAAGGGGTTTTGTGGAGATTTCAGTATTTTTTTCATAGTTGAAATCATGAGTCAATTGAAGCTAGACCACCATGGAAAACCTGGAAGCACTGGACGGCCGTTTCGTCCTATTATGGGACTCCTCAGCAGTGCGCACCCACAAAGATTAGATTTTTTTGATATGTGTTCCAACAGTTTCTGTTGTATGCATGAGTTTGGTTCTGAACAATAAGTTTCTTGTATACTTGATTTAATTAGTCAACAGACGTTAACATACGCAAAAAGATAAATTACTAAACGAAAGCGATTGTTATCGATGATATGATGAAGTAAGAATTAGGTCTGGTATTAAGTCATTAATTCCAGTGAAGATTGAATGATCTATAGTTATCTTTAACCTCTAATCGTTTATTTATTAACAAAAATCTTCCAAACAAGTTCATTCGTTTGTGTTCTATATTTTGTATATAAACGTATTAGTTTGTTAAAAGTGTGAGGATAGTCCACAGGTGAAGTCGAGGAAGCTCTAAGAAGCCCAGAAGGAGCCGGATATATTTCATCCAATCAGCTTTGGGAAGAATATTCTAGAATCACTACGTGTAGCTTTCCTGTTGGACAATGCTGTTAACTCCCTATGTGCGGATTGGATAACTATAATGATGATTTTGTTTCTACTAAAAACTATAAATGCCTGACAATTTTGTACCACAATCGACACTGATTGGAATAACATTCCTTCTACTTGTCTTCTGTCTTCTGATTTGTGACTTGGGAGGGTTTTGGCGTTCGAGTGCTCAAGTATTAAGCGACAGATTAGGAAATCTAAGTTCAAGATATAACAAAAAGAAAAAACTTATTCTACCGGACAGTTAACTGTCTTGTTTTCTGATATCAGTTCAATTAGAAGATTTACATTAATGTTAATGGTAGTTCTTATTCTTGTAATATTAAATAAGATGCATCTTAAATATAGGTCTTTATAAATTATGAATTTTAAGTAAAACTTTCACTTAGGTGGCAGTATGCTTCAGCAGCGATATTCATACTATACTTTTTTTAATAGTTCAAATTTAACCAACTGAATATATGTTGATACCTGCTAAATACTGTAACTAATACATATTGAATAATCCATATCTACGAACTAATTCCTGTATTTTATCCTTATACACAATCTCTCTTTTATATGTTACTGCCATTGAAATAACTGCTTCCATGAATTTAGTGTTCATCATGTTGTGCTAATGAAGTGTGGCAACTTGGACCGATGCATATATGTGCCTGGTCCTGCGTTGCAGCTGACTGGCTGACTGATATTTTTCTTACATAACTTCTGTTCTATTTTATCGGTCGGTGGGTTATTATAGAAATGTTGGGTATTGGTCAACCAATTTATGTAGTTATCATAGATCACTTTCTTTATTGAAGGGATCTCTGAATCGTTTTTAATTCAGTAATACGGGATCGACTTTTAGTTGACAACAATAATACAAGTAAGATAATACCTTGTATAATAAAGATTAAATATACAAATCAACCTTGTATATACTACCATCATCTATCACTTTTTTAATTTAAATTTACACAGGTATAACTTCAAACTTTAATCTTAACAAGTAATTTTCTAGAAATATTTACTGTCATATTTTACTATCTTGTGTCTAGGAGAGACAGTCGGTAATGTCATACAGCTAAAACGTATAGTGACAGTATTACATTTACATATGAAATCAAATTAGTTCTTCGTAAGCGTTAAGGTTGTTAAAATGATAATAATTTAAAATTATTAATTAATGCAGTTGAATTCATGAGATGATCTAAGCTAGACCGCCACTGAAAACTAGGAAGCTTAGGACGGTCTTTTCATCTTAGTATGGGATGATTAAGAAGTGCGCATCCATGACCCCACACGTGGGACTCGAACCCAAGACTTTCGATCTCGCGCGTCAACGCTTGACCTCTAGACCACTGAGCCGGCATCCAGTGGTGTTAATGTCTTAGATCGACTCGTAAATTCAACAGTGGAAATAATACAATCTCCACAAATTCCCATACTGATAATAATTATTGATTGAGTCATATTGGAAAGAACTAGGGATTTTTTTTGGTAGAACTACAATCAAACCATAGAAACATGTGATATAACCTTAAATTGATTATAACGATACCATTGGCTTAAATTCATATATTAGTCAATTTTATTTTTATTCTTTATGTTATTTGCATCTACACAAATAAAAAGAAAATTGTACTTGATATTTTCTGACGATTTAATGATTAAAGAAAACGCATGTTACCTTTGCCTTTGAATTTAAAGAACGACCAGCTTTCGTCAGTAAAGAACAGAAACCAGAACAGGCGGAGACTTTTTTGTATTCTAAAGCTTTATATGTCTTACGTTCACGATCTAAATAAAGATCTACAATAATAATAAATAATGGTTTTAATTAAAAGTCAAATAATGAAGAATATTAAATGACATAGTTATGAATACTTTTCTAAAGATTATAATGAATAGAACAATAATAATAATAGTGATAATAATAATTATTATTATCAGAGCGAAACTGGACACATCTGTTAACAATAGACCATTCACTTTATATGACTGTTTAATCGCATCCCGAATATGCAGGCATATTCTCTCCCTCGAAGTACAAAATGTTACCTCAGGATTGGGTTGCATCGACACCTGAACTAATGATAGGGAGTGAAGTAGTTGAGCGTGTTGACTGCTTCACTTACCTTGGGAGTCTCATCAGCCCTTGTGGTCTGGTATGTGACGAAATCTCAGCACGGATACAGAAGGCTCATCTAGCTTTCGCCAAATTGCGTCATTTATGGCGTAGGTGATATAACCGTCTAACAACCAAAGGACGGGTTTACTGTGCAGCAGTTCGTTCCGTCCTACTTTATGGAAGTGAAACATGGCCGATAAGAGTAGAGGATATTCGTAGGCTACTAGTATTCGATCATAGGTGTCTTCGAAACATTGCTCGTATATCCTGAGACCACCGGGTAAGTAATGCAGTTGTTAGGAAACGGGTACTAAGTAAGGATGGCGAATCGATTGATGAAATAGTGAAACTTCATCAGTTGGGATGGCTGGGATACGTGTTACGTATGCCCCACCACCGACTGCCCCGACGTGCAATGTTTTATGGTGTAGGAGTAGGTTGGAAGAAAGCTAGGGACGACCAGACCAAAACGTGGCACAAATCGATGAAGTCACTGACAATTGGACTGAGCCATGTTGGTAGGTGTAGACTACCTGGTTGGGATTCGCGAAATGATAGCAATTGATGGTTGGAGACCTTGAATGACATGGCTCAAAATCGTTTGCAACGGCGAAGGTGCATCCACTCTTTGTGTTCTACCAAATTCTAATCTTCTGAATTCTTCATGTCCCTATTTTTTTCTCTTTTCCAATTTATTTCATTGTATTATACTCCTTCAATAACATCTTCAAACCCTAATCTTCCACATAATGCTTATACTCTTACTACTTCTACCACTATGGGATTTGAATCGACAACTGCATCTCTGTGCTAATGTGGTATGGCAACTCGAACTGATGTACGTACGTACGAAGTTCTACGTTGTGACTGATTGACTGTTTAAAGATACTAATAGGGAAACTGTACATGTAAATTGTTACTCTAGGACTGGCCTGCGTCAACACCCGAACTAAGGATAGGGAGTGAAGTAGTCGAACGCGTCGACAACTTCACTTATCTTGGAAGTCTGATCAGCCCTGATGGGTTGGTGTTTGACGAAATCTCAGCACGGATTCAAAAAGCTCGTTTGGCTTTTGCCAACTTACGTCACCTATGGCGAAGACGAGATATCCGTCTATCAATTAAGGGACGAGTATACTGCGCATCAGTTCGCTCTGTTCTACTTTACGGCTGTGAAACATGGCCATTAAGAGTAGAAGATACTCGTAGGTTACTAGTATTTGACCACAGATGTCTTAGAAATATTGCTCGCATCTACTGGGATCACCGGGTAAGTAATAGTGAGGTTAGACGCAGGGTATTAGGGAACGATGGTAAATCAGTTGATGAGGTCATGAATCTTCATCGACTGAGATGGTTGGGCCATGTGTTACGTATGCCTGAACACCGATTACCACGACGCGCTATGATGACTAGTATTGGGGATGGTTGGAAGAGAGTTAGGGGCGGTCAAACCAAAACATGGCATCAGTGTTTGAAGTCACTAACTTCTAGCCTGAGCCATGTTGGCAGATGCAGACTACCTGGTTGGGGTCCGCGTGACTATCGTAACCAATGGTTGGAGACTCTAGGTGACATGGCTCAGAATCGATCACAATGGCGTAGGTGTATACACTCTTTATCTTCCCTTAAACCTTGAGATTAAAATTGATTCATATCTCTCTTCCTTCCTGTACTATATCCTTATATACAACCTTTCTTTATATACTACCACCACTAAATTAATTACTTCTATGAATCCGGTGTTCATCTTGTTGTGCTAACGAGGTATGGCAACTTGGACCGATGCATATATGTGCCTGGTCCTACGTTGTAGCTGACTGACTGACTGTACATATTTCTTACAGCATTTTCAGTAGGGATAGCAAGTTTTGATGGCGAGCATGTATGCAGACCTATTTCAATGAAAATTGATTAATATTAGGTCATATGGTTAGTATGTAGTGAGAAACACAGCAAGTTAATGAGGAAAATGATAACAATTTTATGGGAAATAACCTGCGACGCATTGAGTATTAAACGTCTCAAAACTTTGAAGTAATTAATAGAGATACAAGCTAATTACATTAACTCAACTTGGAAAAATATTCAAGAAAATACAATCATTGACCTTCACTATTATTATCAAATAAACATAATTCAAGACATTCAAAGGTATTGAAAAACCAAACTATCAGAGGCACTATTACTAGAAAAAAACAATCTCTGATTTTAACTAGTTAAAAGTAGATGGAAAGAAACAGTGGACCTACGCCTCGTCCTAGTTGGGACTTGTCAGCAAAGAGCACCTGCTATTTTGAGGGAACTTACGTTCCTATGTGATCTGGACGTTTCACACCATGAAGCTAAGTGACTAGGGTTCGGACATCACAGAAGTATTAGTTCCTATAGGACTGCAAATAAGTATTACTGGCGAGTGCCAACTAGCATGAAGCTTACCTCGAGCAGGGTTTCCTGTCAGCTACCTTAAAAAAACCTAATATCAAAGAACAGTGCACATGATGATAGTCACTTGGAGTAGTGGCTAAATTTCAACTCGATCGATGATAATCGAAAAGCAATAGGGACTAAAGAAATATAACACCGGTCACAACTTAATGAGCAATCAATCTAACTATCCTTCCCTCCTGCTTGATTGAACACTTTGATATGGTGATAAAAAGTAAATTATTACTGAAAACATAAGCTGAGCTCCCACTTTATGTAATGAATTATATAACTTTATCACTAATTAATTCCAGAAATAAATATCAAAAGACTATTATATTACAAATTTGTGTTTATATAGTTATTTACCTCCATCAAAATAATGTCCATCTAAAAATTCTTTTACACCACCTTCATCGAATGTAATTCCCATTAATTTGATATTGCGTGCATCCAAAACAGGTTTTAAGTAACTTAAATTTTTAGCTTCCAGTCGGCAAAATTTACATCCCAAACGACGAAAGAATGTAATGATACATGTTTGATCCTTGATATACGATAAATAAAAAAGAATGTCTTAACGAAAAAAACATATAGATAATGAAGCGTTCTCGCTATAGAAAGAACTGAACAATAGCATAGCGGTTTACCCACTCGAATCTTGAACAATTCGTTACAGATTCGAATCTAGTTTCTGGAAACTATCTAGCATTACCAGACCTCATTTAAAAGTGTATATCAAAGCAGAGTACATGCATCTGGGATTGGTTCTACATTTGCAGAATGTTACCTTCAAATAATAATCCCAACGCTCAATGAATAAAAGATAATTGGTAAGAATTAGAAATAGGATTTTCGCTCATTAACAAATCGAAAATAGGCAGACAGGTGTAACCGCCATATTAAACAATAAGTCAAAGAAGTGGAAATAACGGTATAAAGCTAAACAGGAAAAAAAGAGGATTGACATAAATGAAACTGGGAAATGAAAATATGGTAAGATTTAACGAAAAATCACGTACTCGAGCCATTCCAACCGATATTGACACATACTATCTGAAGTCTTTGACCATCATAAGAGCAAAATTAACAGTCAAACAAGGTTTATGATTAAACGGACTACTCATACTAATTTGTATCATAGTTATTTAACATTAAATAATTCAGTAGTGGCCACATAGTAAGCCCATCTAATTTTCTATTACCTAGCTGCTGTAATTTAGACAATTAACCCACTATGTAAAAGCATATGTGAGTCTGATTACAAGTATGTCTCTGATATGATGAGGTTAAAAAGCAAGATCATTAATACCCATTGAATTAGACGAATGCTCAAATGTATTCGTCAGAAATGATAGAATACGACAGCCATCACTGATTCCTTGCGACGATCCTTTTAAAATCATCCGAAAAGACAGTAAAACAGTTACAGTAAAAAGATCAGGTGAACATGACAACATCGATGGAGTGAAACCAGTGTTTTAAGAAAGCACTAAAAAACAGACAAAACAGACAGAAAACGCCTAAATCCACAGCAGAACCATTATAACTTGTGACAAATGAATTGAATGTGGTTATTAGAATAGCCTTACAACAATACGTTAAGCGTAGGTGGCTCTACTTATTAGGCACTATGTTTCAATAGTCCCACAACATGTTTGGGGGCATAGTAACAATTTCCTAACCTTCCGTTTTGTTTCCTTACTCAACACTGCTTAAAAAACAACCAATTAGGAGTGTAAAGGCATTTCAGGATCCAATTAATGTTTTAGACTATAAAATCTTTGCAGTCAGGTCACCCTAAGTTTACCACTAAACAATTAGCAGCTTTGCTCGATGATGTAATTTTTAACTTCGACAGATTTTCTCAAAGGTTGTTTTGAAACGTATTAGGTATACTAAATAAACTTTTTACCCAAGCCTTAAGCACTGTTATAGACGAATATTTATAAAGTGAGAAATACTACTTGGATACAAAGCATATTTCACATTGAGATGAGTTTTGAAGCTAAATTATTAGTGACATATTTTTAGTCGTGTACATAATAATCACGTTGGTTATACGGAACATACTGTTCCACAGAGTTTCTCATGCTACTAAAGAAAATAAAGCTGTTACATACTGCATGCAAGTTCCTTTGAGATAACGGGAAAAACTCTAAAGGAGTGGAATACTTAGTGATAAATAACTATGTAGTTAGTAATATGAGATTAATAAAGTGAATGAAACTGTGGTAGATATTAAATTTGACATGACAAGTACAGAAAAAAAGTTAAGAATGGCCAAAACAACAAACTTGCGACAGAAATAAATTATGAGACAAGATTTATTTGTTTATTTAAACATATAAACATTGGTACAAGGAGGCACCAAATAGATATGCGTCACACAAATCATCCGACTTGTGTTAGGGCTAGGATACTGCTCGGGTGATCAGACAAAAGCAGGTGGTTTTCTTAGAAGGCCACACCCGGAGCCTTCGACCTAGACGTCTAGTTCACAAGGCAGTGGGGCGACGTCAGGAGATGCAGTTCCATGGTAACCAGTCAGTCAGTCACAGCGTAGAACTTCGTACGTATGTACATCAGTTCGAGCTGCCATACCACATTAGCACAGAGATGAAGTTGTCGATTCAAATCCCGCAGTGGTAGAAGTAGTAAGAGTATAAGTATTATGTGAAAGATTAGGGTTTGAAGATGTTATCCAAAGAGTATAATACAGTGAGATAAATTCGAAAAGAGAAAAAGGATAGGGACATGAGGAATTTAGAGAAGGTAACCAGTGGTAACCAGTGACCAATAATTGGTCCATACGCCATTTGTCCCCTCAGGATTCTGGAACCCATGAGCACTATTGGTATGGAATCAGGGTTTTCCAACTCCCTTAGATGGACTCTCCGTGTCCACCAACCCAGTTAAAGCACCAAACATTCGCTTTTTGCTCTCTGAATTTCGTTAACAACACCCCCGCCGCGAAAAGGAAGTGAGTAGGACTACCCTAGCAGGGTTGTATGCATTGCCAGAGAAGTCCTACTCACTGGATATATTATGGGATGCATTTACAAAATAAATAAAAGTTTTGGTCTTTCAAATTTTTTAGAACGCAAGAAAACCTGACAGTACAAGACTTGATTCGTCGTTTTTTATTATGTATGCGCAAGGATTACCACGCTCCATGGAATTTCAAGCTTCTTTATGTTAATGATGTAAGGATTTGACGAGGAGTATGTGGGGCTAAAGATGAACGTGATGTTTAAACTCAATTTAACACGCCTTAGTATATTAGTGACATGGCTGATATCTACTAGCACTTTAATATATCTTTTTGCCCACGAAGGTAATAACACTCCAAGTTGGTGAGACATTTCTGTCGACAGTTTCTACACACGTCCTCTGATGTACGGCGACACATGTTACTGTACATAACCAAAGAATTAGAACAGTCACTTCGTTACATCTATAGATAACCTAAATCACGATAGACAAAAGTGTCTATTAGCCTTAGCGTACCATCGATATGATCTTGGGCGAGGGTGTTGTTTACGAAAGTGAGAGGACGAAAAGCGAATGTCCGGCGCTTTAACCGGGTTGGTGGGCAAGGAGGGTCCACCTAGGGGAGTTGGAAAACCCTGATTCCAAACCAATGGTGTACATGGGCTCCAGTATCCTGATGGAACGAATGGCGAATGAACCTGCTGCTAGTCAACGGCTACCATGGGACTGCATCTCCTCACGATGCTCCACTGCCTTGTGGATCAGACCTTTCGTTCAAAGGCTCGGGGTGTGGCCCCTTAAGAAAACCACCTGCTTCAGTTCGGGCACCTGGGCAGTATCACAGCCCTCAAGCAAATCGGATGAGATTTGTATGGCGCATATGTATCTGGTGCTTCCTTGTACCAATATTTATGTGTTTAAATAAATAATAAATAAATGGGCGAATAAATATTATTTGACGAGCTCCTTTTGAAATGTATCGGCCTACCAAACCTGGATAAATTCTGAGGGGTTTTTTTAGCTGCATTTAACTTGAGATTCATAAGTTACTCAAATTTGCTACTCACACCTTAAACTTATTCATGGAGCTACTACATGAATGGTCTGGAGTATTACCAACTTATCGCGGTCTGTAATCCAAATTTCCTTATGCTAACAGTAAAATGAAGCAAACCATCCAAAAAGAATATAAGAAACGACTTTGAACCCAGTTTCTATCCTTAAAATGAGGCTGGGACAACCAGTAAAACGAAATGAGGGTTGGAAGCAGAGAACGAGCCGTAGCCTCGAGGAGTACCGCTTTCTCGACGAATAATTAACTTTTGGATTCCACTATTCAAGAAAAGACTAGATACAGGCAAGGATCCATTGGCATAGAGTTAGGTGTCTTGTTATTTACCAAACCAAAATTCCATATCCACACTGTATAATCCTTGGAGTGGTTGACATAAACCCAGAAGTGTTCACTCGACACTTGAAGATGCCACAGGTTTTCGCTACACATTTGTCAGTAACGTAGCGGAAGGAACCCCATGAAATCATAACTACCGTGGTACTTAAGTTAGGATTTTAGATTTGTTCTAAAAGTAAGGCGATGTCTAGAAGATTGTATTCAATTTATAAATTTTTACCTCAACATTTCAATGCTACTAAGTCCCAGTAAGGGTTTACAGCAAAGGCAGTGGTATAAATAAAGTTTATCCATGATAAACAACAAGGCACTGGTACCAGTCGGTTTCATTTAAAACAGAATATGACCAGTTGGATTTAAATATTTATAAATATCGTCTGTAGATTAGAAACCACGTTTAATAACTTACTCGCCAAAATGAGTCCAAAGTACATGTTTGAGAGCCCAAAGCAGAATGTACAATGCAAGTACCAACCTTCGAGAGTAAAGGAGATGTCATTGCGGCTCAGCTAATAGTTTCTAGATTGCTACCAATCAATAACGCACATTGAAAACAAAGATAGAACTGACCGCGATTGACCTCTCCAAGGTCAACTAACCACTAATTAAATTTTACCTTTGCCTTGTTTCAAATGGTAGATATCAACATCAGGCAATTGAACAATTTATGTAGTTGAAAGACTGTATGAGGGCTTGAGGCTCAAGCTTTTGGAAATGGTTTATTTACCGATACATAGTTTTTTGAAAGTAAAAGTGAAAATCCATTAAATGAGCATAGTTTGCGCTCCAAACTATTTAGAATCTTGTTTTTAATCAGATCCTTATCAGGCTTTACTCTAATCACAAGAATATATATTCAAATATGGAATTTTTAAACCAGTTAAATTAGCTTACGGGTCAGACAGTTTGGGAGCACATTCAGTTAAGTCAGCCTACATCTTGTGAACACCTCCCCAAGTGGTTGGGATAGGGGATCATCAAAACATTACATAACTCTGTCCAATTACACTTGGTTGATAGTGGTCATGCATAAAACAGAAATAGGTTATTTAAGGTGAATTATCATATTACTACTAGTTTTCGATCTTGACTCTTACACATGTCAGCAGCTACTAGGATTCGAGCTAACAATCCAAGTCTTCGTATTCACTTGAAATTTACAACACTTTTACCCTTTCCTTTGCAGAATAAACCTTAATAAAAGATTCTATCCATTAGTACTTCCTTACTCCGTTCGTTCATATTTCTTCACCCTTATTTTTTCAAATATGCGCTTCACTGACCAATTATCTTGTAGGGGCAGTGAAATGTCACTAAGTCCTAGCCAAATCATTCGGCTGTTGGGTCACGGAATATCGAGTAGATCATCGGTCCCTGTCAAAGTCAAGGACAACCAACGCGCGTCGGTTAATCATACGCTATGAACTGGCTCATGCGGTGATGGTCTCACTAACTTCTCTGTACCCATTCTTACCAATATATTTACGTAATAACGTCGTTTGTGTTATACGGTCTTCAAAGCAGGCATAGTACTTTAACACGCCGAAGGGGTCATCCACGTTAGATGCTGACCGTGAGGTGTGACTTCGGAGTTAGCTGGTTCGTCACACCATTCTCATCTAACTCCAGTTGGCCTCCGATCATTCTACAGAGATCATCATTGTTTATGATCTATAATCTGAATACTTCTAATAATGTAATCTTATAGCTTTTAATGAATGTTATTTCACGGTCTATATTTTTAAGTCATGGACTTACTTCCTATTACGAAATATTCATTTAAGCCCTTGTTACTCTTATTACAACTGGTACATCTATCATCGCACTACCAATTTTTACTTTTTACCTATGTTTTCTTTATGTAATCCATCTCAATGTTATCACTGATTCATGAACTGCCTTTATTGGTTTAGTGATTTCTTATATGTATATAAATCTCATTGTATATTACAGCAAAGCCTAATGAGAATCTAATTGAAAACAATATTGTTCTCAGTCACAATATGGGGATTTTTAATAAACTAAATCCTATCTAATGGACTAATATAGTATTACTGAATAGAATAGATATTTACTATACGAATAGTGTGAAACTTTTTTCTATATCTGAGATTCAGTGAAGTTAAAGAAAACATCACAGTTTTCACAAAAACCAATAAAGTAACATATTTCTTTGCTTTAGCAGATTCATTACAACACTATAAAAGTTAGGTCATTAGTTCATATTGGTAAATTTGTCAATTTCCATCACTTAACTATACTTCAACAAAAAAGAGTGTTTAACATGAACTAATCATAAGGTGAATAGACTAACAGAACATTGGATTTAACCTAAATACAATAAGTTCAAATGAAATCAAAGTAAAAAATGAACTAAGTTTTCTAAGAATAAAATGAACACTTAAAAGTAAATGTATGAAATCTTTTGTCTATTATATTCCACAGTTGATTACTGCTGCGGATTGTTTATTCGGTTCACTATCTTTTTATTGTCACCGTCTTTTCTTTTGTGAATTCCTCGACTTATTTGTTTGTCTTTTTGAATTATTTACCAAATGTAAATATGTTGATTTAACTGGCCTTTCCCCTACAAATGAATCAAATGATTCTATTGGTGTTTTACCATCGAATACTGTTTTAAAATGTTTTCTGTTTCTGTTGTTTGTTTCGTTAGAACGATTTGTTAATAATTGAATAGATGAATTTGTAATGGATACAGATTTATCTTGTGTATCTGTAACAACTGGCTTGAAAGAAGTATGATCATTTAAATCTGTGGAGAATTTTTTTTTATTATTTTGATGATATGATTGTGACTTATATTGTTGAGGTTGTGTTTGTTGCTTTTCATAATTGCTTCCAACTGATGTATCACTGTTCAGTGAATTTTTGGTGCCAACTATTTTCTTTGAATTAAAATGATCTTGTTCATTTGATAATGTTTGTTGTATGCTCGATAAATCAAAAGGTAAAGAATTTGATTGACTCGATGGTGATGATGGCAATGATGATGATGATGATGATGGTGATAATGTATTCAACGGAAATGATCTTGATTTATTATTGGTTATTTTAAATGATACTTGTAAAATTCTATTATCTAATACATATCCATTTAATGAATGAATAGCTAATACAGCTTCTTCATAATTACTCATTGTAACAAAAGCAAAACCTTTACATTTATTATTAGTTATATCATATATTATTTTAATTGATTGTACAGCACCGAATGGACCAAATAAATGCCATAAATTAGATTCTTCTACTTCTGGTGATAAATTATACACAAATATACACCAACCATTTGGTGTTAATCCACCAGTACTTGCTATAATTGTCGGTGCTAAAATTGAATTGTTTATACCTATAGTATTAACCATTGTCGAAAGTAGATCTGTTTCAGTGGAACTAGATGATGTCATAGAATATTTTAATCGATTTGATATTGTAGCTATTCGTTGTTGTTGTTGTAGTGGATTTAATAATTCTGCAGCAATAACTGCTGAAGTAGCATTTGGTGATGGAGTAGCAGCAGATTTTGCAACAGCTTGTAATTGAGCTGCTTGTTTTAATAATAAAAGACTAAAATAATCAAGTTTTATTGAATTTGGTGGATTAGCAAATTTCACAGTAATCGGTCTATTCAATATATCATTTGAATATTCAAATGGTAATTGATAACCATTTAATTGTTGTATAGCTAATTCAGCTTCATAACGATGATTAAAACGTATAAAAGCTACACCACGTGATATACCTGTTTTATTATCATATAATATACGTGCTGTTATAATACGACCATATTGACTAAATAATTGTTCTAATTCATTTTGTTTCATTGTTTTAGGTAAACCACTAATATATAAATTGGCACCTTTAATGGATTCACAATTAGGTCTTGCTAATGATACTTTAATAGTTTTATTTTGTAATGATAAACCATTTAGTTTATGTATTGCTTGTTGTGCTTCATTTGAATGTGAATATTTGACAAATGCATAACCAAGACTTTCACCAGTTAATTTATCACGTATTAATTTACAACTTTCAATTTGACCACAAGTAGAAAACAACACTCTCACTTCTTCTTGTGACATGTATGGTGGTAGATAATTGATGATTAAATTGGTTTCATCATTATTATGATTGTAATTATTGACCTTTATGTTATTTGTTGAATGCTTATCATTATTGTTATCATTATAACTACTTATATTGTTTTCAGTAGTTGTTAAACAATGATTTTTTAGATTGTTGCTCATTGAAGTTGGTGAATGTAAATGATAGTTTATATCATTTCTATTAGTCTTATGATCGTGTACTGTAGAATTATTATTATTATTAAAAGTAGTAGTAGTAGTAGTAACCGGTTTTCTCTTAGCAAATATACTTGGACATTGACTTGATAAATAAGAAGAATCAGTTGAACATAATGAAGAGACGAGAATTCTATGATCATGATGTATTTGTTTCTGTTGTTGATGTTGATTTGACTCAAAACTATTTGATTGACTGACATTAAATGATAATGAGGAGACCGGTGATGTAGTTACTGATACTGTTATTGGTGTTGTTGTTGTTGTTGAACAAGATTCTTGTAATTTCTTGTTGTTTTCGAAAAAACTGTCAAGATTTTGTTGTTTAAGTGAAGTGTTATCATTACAACTTGAATTTACTTGATCAATATCAGAACTAACAACATCATCAATGTATCCATCGACATTTTTGTGATAAATACCTACATCATTACGATAATCACAACTAGAAATGTCATGTGCATTATCATCATCATCCGATGATTGTTGACTTAAGATGGTTGAAATTTCGTTATTTATTTTTAAATCTGTTATTGTTGCTGATTTTGTTGATGTTGCTGATGAGGCTGTAGTAATGATTGAATTTTTTTCTGGATAGCCTGGCGAAGAAAGATTTTTTAAAAAAATAATACTTATTATATAAATAATTACTTCATCAATCAAATCATGCTTGATAGAGAAATACTAGAAGAGGTGGAAATTTTCACTTACTTAGGGAGCTTCATTGATAAACAAGTAGGATATGGTGCATATTTAAAGGCAAGGATTAGTATAACAAGGCCAACATTTCCTACAACTGAAAAACCTTTGGGACTCAAAACAACTGTCAATCAAAATCAAAGTCAGAATTTTTAATACAAATGTCGTGACATTTCTATTATACAGAGATCAAACATGGAGAACTACTACAACCATCAACAAAATAGTGAAGTTATTTATAAATGACTGTGTAAGCAAGACACTCAATATCCTCTGGTCTAATACCATCAGCAATAACTTACTATGAGAGAGAACAAACCAGCTTTCATCCGAGTAGGGAATTATGAAAAAATGCTGGTTGTGGAAAGGGTGAGTATTGGAGTCAGACATTCAAGAAATAAATAGCACTTGAAAAGAGCTAAATTGGAGAGCTTAGAACAGAGTTGATTGGAGAAATCTGGTCGGTGGCCTATGTTCCACGGTGGGGGGAGAGGGGTAACAAAGGTAAATGAACGCATAATTACAGATACAACACTGCCTACCTCTAGACACTGATAAAACATTGGGATTCACATTACTTATACAAGATATTCCATTTGATTTGTCTAATGTTGTAGATATTTCTTGTTCTTTTATAACTAAATGATTTTTCTTTCTAATAAGTTTACAAATCATTGTATTACTATTCATTATATCAGTAGTATGTAACAATGATGAATTTGATTGATTTAAACATATAAGAATATTATCATCATTATATGAATTATTATCAGAATGTAATTGTATAAATGATGTTGAATAATAACTATTTGTATCCATTATTGATTTATCATGATCTTTAATGGGAATTACTTTACTAATTTGATTCTCTGTTAATTGATTTTTAATATTATTATCAAAATGTTTGTTACTAGGGATTTCATTTGTGTTATCATTACTTATAGTAATATCTATATTGTCAACAAAATCTTTATAATTTGATGTTATCATACAAATAGAATCATTTGTTAGTTTATCATGTATACAACCATCATCACCTATATCACCAAATGCATGTTGGTTTTGATTATCTACTAATTTATTAATAGTAGTATTAACCGGTAGTATATCACTTGACATTGTAATTGGTGTTGTATTATTGTAATCGTCAGTTAAAATGAATAAAAGTGATTCACATTTTATATCGATTTATAAATCGATTTATAAAATTTGAATTAACCTCTAAACTATAGCATATATAGTTAATATTATTGATCGATATTGATAAAATGAAATCAGAAGGGGTTTTGTGAAGATTTCAGTATTTTTCATAGTTGAAATCATGAGTTAATTGAACGGTTGCTCAAACATCGTGGATTGGTTGAAGTTAGACATTAACACAGTTGGATGCCGGCTAAGTGATTTCGCGAGCGAGAATGATAGGTCCTGGGTTCGAATCGTGGATGCGCACTGCCACTGAAAAGTCCCACAATAGGACGAGTTGGTCGTCCAGTGCTTCCAGGTTTTCCATGGTTCTCTAGCTTCAATTGACTCATGATTTCAACTATAAAATGAAATGTTTAGAAAAAATGGATTATGATATAAAGAGAAGAATGAAGAAAAAGAGGTGACAAATTGTAAGGATGGCTCGTTGGAAAACTCAAGGAAACCTCAAGAAGCCTAGAAAGAGTGGAAGATATTCCATTCAATCACCGCTAATGGAACATTCTAGAATGTCGATGTATAGCTTCTCTATCGGATGAACAAGAAGGATCCCTCATGTGTCTATTGGTTGTCCGAAATGACTATATACTTTCAGCCAAAAAACTATAAACACATGAGATTTTTATACTATATTTGACACTGTTTGGGGAATAAAATTCTTACTTACTAGTCTTCTGTCTTCTTTCTTGCGACATCGCGGGTTCAATCGTTCAAGTAGTCTAGTAATACGCGGCATAGCAAGAATCAAAACCCTAGATATAACAATAATAATGAAAGCTATTCTCTGGGATATTGTGTCGTTTAATTTGTAGTCTGTAAATTACTGATATTTAATGATGTGCCTACTTTATTTAATGGATCGTAGGCTATTGTTTAATCTATACGTTAATGTTAGATTTCTGTTCTATTCCAAAATTATTGTAACTTAAATGTGGTTCTTGTGTTTTATTTTAGATATTCTGCAGTTGGGTATAATTGTTTATTTTTCATCTTTTGTGTTTCATGATCCTTTTTCATATATTCATTTGTGTATATTTGTGAGTTAATTTAATTGGACGGAGATAAGACATTGAGTTTTCTTTAATTGTTATCATCTCTTTTTTAACTATTTAGATCATTAGTCAATGATAGCACGGTTCTTTTCTTTCTGCTCTCAAGACTGCTCCACAACCTCATCCGGCGATTTACCATCCTTGTTTAATACTCTATGCTTAACCTTGGCATGATTCACGAGATCGTTTCACAATATGTGAGTGATGCTCCAAAGACATCGATAGTCATATACTCGCAACCTACGTATGTTTTCGGCTCTCATAATGTCCAGAAAGGGTATGGAAAAGAAAAAAAGTTCCTAAGATCTAATTAGTTTAAGGCAAAATAATTAAATTCGACTCAGATCTAACTTTAATGAAATTTTATTTACCAAGTACTAACTTTCTGTCCTGTGTTGAGCTGTACTACGAGTATAGAGGTTAATGATAATACGATACATCTCAAGCTAAAATAAGTGGGCCAAGGTTTGAACCTGAGACCTACACAAGTATATGTTTATAGATGTTCATTAGCAGGGAGAATTGTAATGACAATATTGAAGAAACTTATACTCTTTCAATCACTGATCTATATCACCAACTATCATAGTTTGAATTTTTATTATAAAATTATTATTCACGTGCTTCTAATATCTTTACAAAAAATAGTTTATATCAACTGATCAATTAATAAATAGTCGAGATCATGAGTCAATTGAGGCTAGACCACCATGGAAAACCTGGAAGTACTGGACAGCTGTTTCGTCTTATTGTGAGACTCCTCAGTGGTCTATCGGCTAAGTGCTCTGGCTCCAGACTGGTAGGTCCTGGGTTCGAATCTCGCGAGGCGAGATCGTGGATGCACACTGCTGAGGAGTCTCACAATAGGACAAAACGGTCATTCACTGCTTCCAGGTTTTCCATGGTGGTCTAACTTCAATTGACTCATGATCTCAACTATATAAAATTACTAAAATCTCCACAAAACCCCCTACTGATAATAAATAGTCACTAACATTATTGTACTATTTCTTTTAATACTATACCATATATTAGTAGTTTTATTTCGATTGTAATTATTATACAAAGTAAACATTCATAAACTATTACAAAAGAGTACTATCTATAATTTTTTCTTTCTTTATTAGTTAGTATACAATCTAATCTTGAAGATCTTAATGATCATTTTATGATTAAAATCGATTTATTGATCTTTACTTGAAATGGTATACTCGATCAAAATATGAGTTCATACACAAAGTTATGAATTCAATAACTTCAATGATCAAATATTGAAATTCTCATGTGAATAGTAGTTGGAAACTATTAGTTACGAAAACTAACCAACTATGTCAATTCGTTTGTAAATATTCACAATTCTAAAGTATAAAAATAATTATGTTTAGGGGATATAGAAAGATTACATCAACTAAACATATTGAATATTGCATAGTTTTTCAAAGCTTGATTTATATTGAACACTAATTAACAAATGTATTGATTATTAAAGGAGTGTTTTGTGGAGATTTTAGTAATTTTGTATAGTTGAGATCATGAGTCAATTGAAGCTAGACTACCATGGAAAACTTGAAAGCAGTGGATGGTCGTTTCGTCCTATTGTGAGACTCCTCAGCATCATATCCTTCTGATCATATGTTCACCAGTGACTGGATCCATGAGGTATTTCCTGGAGTTCTAGTGAGAAGCAGTGACCAGTGGAGTTCAACCAGGTCTGTTGTGAGATACCAACTCACTGATGACATTGGTGTATGGTTTCTCGATTTCGTGGATTGGTTGAAGATAGCCATTAACACACTTCGATGCCGGCTGGCTCAGTGATCTAGTGGCTAAGCGCTCGCACGCGAGACTGATAGGTCCTGGGTTCGAATCTCGCCAGGCGGGATCGTAGATGCACACTGCTGAGGAGTCTCACAATAGGACGAGTTGGCCGTCCAGTGCTTCCAGGTTTTCCATGATGTTCTAGCTTCGATTGGCTTATGATTTCAACTATATAAAATGTATTGATTATTATCAGTATAGGGTTGTGGAAATTGTTGAGTTTCAATTGATATCATGAATGGATGAATGTTAGGCAACCATTGGAAACCTGAGAGCACTGGACGACCGTTTCGTCATAATATGGGATTTCTCAGTTGTGCCCATCCACGATCTCGTACGTGGGACTCGAAAGCAGGGCTTTCGGTTTCGCGAGCAGATGCTTAAGCTCTAGACTACTGAGCTGGCATCCAACGGTGTTAATGTCTGATTTCAACCAATCCACTATATTGCGCGACTGTCTAACATTCATTATTGACAATTTAAAAAACAATGCAACTTCACATTTTTAGAAAACCAGTTATCAACGAAATTAGTGTCTTTTTAGTTAGAAAAAATAAAAATCTCCAAAACTAAAAACATGGTTGGCCTCTTCACCTACACGTGAACGCAAATCACTTGTCAAGCTTCACAACAAATTGTCAATCATAATTCAGATAACTGGATATCCATTTGAATAGGAAAACATTAAAATATGGGAAAGAAGTAATTTAGGTCATTCAACACCTAGCAGATATATAAACATAGACTCAGTCTATTAGGAAGAGAAGTAAGGTGATAGACGGCTACAATATCAGAGAACAGGTCAAGAAAATGTGCATACAAACAATAGTAACATAATCACTGAGGAGAAATAATTGTACTCCATATGTGCAGGATAAACTATCTGTGAACAAGTTCCTATCAACTTCAAGTAGTCAAACTCGATAAACACATTTTAAAGTAGAGATAGGGTGAATTTGGAACTTTTTGATGAAGTTTTGTTCTCTGAAGTGGATGGTTTGGTTGTGGAGCTTTCAACGTTCTTCTGAAAGACGTCATCAGCTCAAACTTCGGGTAGAAGTGAAATGTTCGAATTTCTCCACATGTGGTTCACAGCCTGTCCTGTACACCTTGATGGTGACTGGTTCTTGTTGACCTTAAATCTGTCATCGTTTACTTCTTTGTTTTAGTTGTATCTCCCATTGGTTTGATTTTTGCTCCTATGTTTGTGCATAATTTCCTTGATTGGTTGATAAATTGTATTGATTTCAATGTGCTTGTTTATTGCTGATTGACATGAGTGTCAAGCATCTAAAGATCCTCTGGTTTTTTCTGAATTGCCTCTATCCAAAATCTCTACATTTTTCCAGTCGAATATGTGTCCGCAGTTGTCCACGTGCATTGATATAAGTGAAGACATGTCATAGCGTTTGACTGCTAATTGATGTTCCTGCAGGCAAAGATGAAGAGGGCGTCTGCTTCTTCTTTACACAACACTTATTAGGTTACATGAAACGAATTCTTCAAGGATTTAAGTACCTGCGATGGCAGTACAACAGTGAGGAATCTCAGACAAAGCTTCTATAATCCTAAACGACAACACTGTTCTCTTAGTTAGCTTGAGAAGTATTCCATAATTTTCAATCAGGGACAAAGGGAGTTTAATATCAGGATTTATCACAAGAAAAACTTAACAATTGTAATTTGACTAGTTTTCATAAAACATTATGTAATAACTTTTACGACGATATTCTACTTATAATGTAGGTAATGTAAACGAACTTCACAAGAAGATAAAAATCAATTGGGAACAGGTCATGTCACTTCTATCAATATAGGTCCTAGTTTCTTGTTTGTATAGAAACATAGCTTTTACTGAATGGTGAAGATTGGAAATATATAAGATATTACGCCCGATACCTGAATGATCATAGTTTGTCAACTACAATTCTTCAAAAAAGATGAATATTTATTTCAGTTCTTGAGAAAGGACAATTAGAAATTTAAAATTTCGAAAACAGGGTTCTTTTAACAAATCGTATGAACATGGTAGTCTTGTTTATCTAAAGGAACAACGACTATTTGACAACAGTTTGACTACACCTAAGTACTAATAATAGATGTATATGCAAAGCTTATGATTGAGTTACTTCTTTAGGAATTGAAGAGGGTGTATTTCGCACCAAACAAGTGAGTTAATAATAAATTACAACACGTAATATTAATCAGAAAACAGCAAGTGACGATGTCAAGAATGAATATCAGTGATTGACAAGAATCAATTAAGGACATATTCAAGAAATACTACATAATCGAGGAAAAAGGAAATACTGCCACAAGTATAAAAATAGATCAAAGCATAGAAATGAATGATATAAGTTGTTCATTTCAAGAAACATCCTGCATTACATTTGATAAAACATCAAATTTGTAGAAACAACCAAAACTACTGGTTATTAGTAAGTAGTGCAAATTATTATAAGAAAGTAATAGGAATGATATCAGTACTAAGGACTCATTCAAAGAAATGTGAATGTTTATTAAGTTAGGGCGAATCAAAGTGTGATAAACGTATTCAATAAAACTTGCATATAAACCTTTGTCCCCTTATAGTTCAAACTTGTAAAGAAAATAGTAAGGATATTTGATGAAAGAACAAGTCTTTCCAAGACTAAGAATACTATAAAGAAAAGAAAATTGGTAGTATGGTGTACAATTCATTCCTTTAGATGTATAAATGTTCCATAAATTATACAACTAACTAAAAGCGCTTTTATGTAAACGGACTAGAGGGATGAGGAGAGTTTAGGAAACAAAACCTCACAGCTCGTTAAAAAGGATCTCGCTGAGAGACGAGTCATTTTCCATAAGTTAAGAGAATCTTTCGAAAAGGAAACAAAGGCTATAATTAAACACGATCTAAGCCACATTAGGTCATTCATAAGCAAGCTACTTCCAGAAACAGTAGCACAAGTTAGCATTCACAAATTTTATAGAACAAGACAAAAAGTCTATTCTAAAAGAATGCAGAAAAACCGCCTCTTAAAAGTTACTTTTACTTCTACTGAAGAAAGAAACCCAACACTAAGAAATTTACGCAAAGTGACTGGTTCCAGAATATATGTCTGTACTGATCTCACTCTGATCAGTTGTATCAATAAGCGACCGGCAGTGGTAGAAATAAATAAGCACTGCCGGAACGGTGAAAAAACCTTATACTTAAGGGTTTTCGCGTTTTAAAAGTTCAGAGCGAAACTATCCTCAAAACACTATGAATGGCACAAGAAAGTTCCTCACAGGATCAAGGATGTGCTATACAAATGCTCGAAACCTAATAAACAAAGTGGTAGAACTCAAGAACGTGATGAACACAGAGAATGCCGACATCATTACTATCTTAGAAACATGGTTAACGTCAGAAGTGCATAATAGTGAAATTCAATTGCTTAGTTTTCTACTCTGTAGGGCTCATAGACTAAACCGTGGGGGAAGTGGGACTATCCTGTGCATGAAAAGCACCTTAACCATATGAGCTGTCGAGACAGTGGCACAAGACTTAAGAACATGTGAACTGGTGCGCTGCTGGCTGAAATATGAAGAGCAAGATATTGAATTATTCGTAGTACACCCCAGTCCAGAATTTGTAGTGGATGACTTCCTCCTAAATAAACTTAAATCCTGATCAAACGGGTGGAAAAGCCTTATAGCAGGTGACTTTAATGAATCCTCTGTAAACTGGAGAAACTTGGAATTAGGGTCATCAGAAACATAATGTGATTGAGAATCGTCGGAAACCACAATCGCTTTAGCTTTATTCCAGCACATTATATATCCCACCATATATGACCTACAAAACTCCTCGTCTCCCTTGAACCTAATCTTCACACACGGTGATGTCAATTAATTAACTTTTCTCCCACCTCTAAGGAGAAGTGATCATGCAGTAATCTTATTCAAGTTTATAGCTGAGATGGCCTGTCAAACAGTTGTGACACCTCGTCATAACATATGGAAGGTAGACATGAAAGCGATCAACTCTGTAGCATAGGTGGTAAACTGGATAAGTAGGGTCATTAAAAACGTCATTTGGTTACAAATTGTTAGAAACCCTACAATTAACTCATTCAAGAGAAGACTTGACACTCTTAGAAGCTTACTAGAAAAGGACTAACACGTGCCGTAGAACTTCTGTCCTCATTACACATATATGAATCTGAATTAAGATAAAACCTCAATTAATTTGCGCAGAGTACAAAGTACAGTGATATATAACGTGTATGCTATCATTAACTAAGTGAAAATTGGCAAAATTTGGTTCTTAAAATGTTTCAAATCAATGAAAATATTTATTATTCAGCGATAAAGTGAATTTCAGATGGTACTTAAGCTCAATTACATGATATACCTGCTTCTAAGGGAGAGTGAGTATCAAAGTACTTAATGTCATTCATCGTGTAGTCAAGAGTGCTAAGCGAAGCTAGAAAATATCAAACCTTCCTTATTCTTACTCTAAATCTCAAGCCCAAGTTCCTGAAGTTTGTAGACAGGAAGGTGGCAAGGCATTACACCTAATATCAGTTTGAGTTGAAAAACCAGATCCCAATTTGTAAACCCTGCTCAAAACTCTATTTTAACTCTTAATAGCTAACCATGTTATTGCATTATAAATGACGTCAGTTGGTGACAAAATCTCAGTGGGATAATAGCCCGAACTCACAGTACTAGCCCGACTCGTGATATGTATGTATAAGTGTAAACTTTTCTCTTTTTTCCCAACCGAGAAGGATAATTTGACTTGTGAAAGTTAATCATTACGATCCAAGCTGTTATTTAGTTACTTCATATTGCTAATTATCTTAAAACTAGGCACTGTTTCCTGATTGGTTTATAAGTTGTCCAAGGTCGTCAGTATATTATACTTTTACCGATCCATTATAAAGCTTCACGATAAATCATAATTCCAACCAGAGTTCACCGATCCCAGTAACCGATATTAGTGTGGTGACTTGATACTGATAAAAACAATTAACGAATTGGTACAATCGATAAAAGAGAATACCAAGGTAGATGGAAGTATATAGATTTTATACAACTAAAAGTGATACGCTCTCCCTATTCACTACATCTACAAGATAGAAATTCATGCGGTAAGTTGAACAAACCTTGAAATGTCTATCCTATGTTGCTGTAGATTTTAAGTGCAACTTAAAAGGTGTTACACCTCCAGTAGTAATACATACAGTTTCCTAGCCTATTGCTAAGTCCTCTTTCACTTATGAAGTATTTATTCCCATATTGTAACTTCCTAATTGTGTTGATGTCAAGATTTTACTCTATACTTTAAAGAATTGTATATCAAAGTACATATTATTTCACTTTTTAACTGCCTTCGCCCCTAAATGCCCTGGTACGGTCGAGGGTGGGGAGAGTCTGCCCTCCCTCTTGAAATGCCCTCACATGGCCACGAGTGTACAACCACCGTCAGCGAAGTCCTACTTACTTTCTTTTCGCGGCAGGGATGTTGTTTACGAAATTGAGAGGACGGAAAGCGAATGCCTGGCGCTTTAACCGGGTTGATGGATACGGAGAGTTCACCTAGGGGAGTTGGAAAACTCTCATTCCAAACCAATAAAACAATTTAAAGTGACGTGAAGCCAGTGGTAATGTTGTTTTACGTACATGGATTTTTAGCTGACATCCGACTACCTTACCAATACTACTGATTCGTGTATGCAACAAAAATGGTGCTATTAAAAAGTAACAATTTATTTCATTACAGAGAAATCTGTACATAGATAAGGAATGAAAGCCTTCACCAAAAAAACACCAAGTTATTCACTTCTAGAATGTTTATGCTTTCTTTTTGGGTGTTTATGTAGCTTCTTCGATTTATGTTTTTTCTTATGATGACGATGATGATCGGGGGTGGACGATCTACTACTACTACTTTCTGAAGACCCTGTTGTCGAATGCCTTCTAAGAGGAAAATGAGTGAATAAAATTAACCAAAAAATACAAGTTGATTTACCGCTTCGAAACTTGTTTTTTCTCTTTCATTTTCTTCTTCTTTGCAGCTAAAATGAAATAAGAATGCAAATAACAATCGATCACAATAATAAGTTAGGGGTCTTAAAGGGTAAGCTAGTCAAGACAGTTTGCACTGATGATGAGCACGGAGTTATTTGTAAGTGAGCATTTTAAAGGTTTTTTCAATAATGAAATACAAGTGCTCATATTTTTAATAAAGTAGTTTGAGTGACTTGACAGTAGCACAGATGTTACAAAACTTGAAAACTGTGGGTTAATACCTTCTTCACTCTCTCAGTTCATAAGGTACGAAAAAACTCGTATTCGGTTTCACAACAGTTTATATAATTCCAAGATGTCGAATAAAGTATAATTTAGCTTATATATAGTAGATTATTACGAGATTCTGCAATCAGTAAACTTTTTTACATGGAGATGATTTTACGAAAAAAAAGGCAAAAGGCGAACCTCTAGCACTTAAACTAGGTTGGTAAATACAGAGGGCTTACTTAAGAGAGTTAAGAAAAAACCTTATTCCAAACTGACGATATGCATGAGCTTCAGGATTCTGACGAAATGAATGACGGACGAGCTTACTTTATTTACTGGCTAGCATCGGGCTTTATCTCCTGATGTTGTTCTGCTGCATTATGGATTCGGCCTCTAAGTTAACCTAATTTGTTGTGGATGATTTAATCTTACATTGATTTAAATCCTTATTCCGTTTTATTTTTATCCTATGATGTTATCGAATATAAAATCCGATACAACCTTTCTAAAACTGTGTGAGCAATTCGAATTTGCTTTCTTCAGCGTATGGAATTTGACGCAGATTGAATAAGACCGATTAAGAACATCTTGCTACTGATGTACATCTTGTTTAAGGCTGATAATCAGCCCACCAAAGTGAAGACTAGCAGTAGATACATTTGGATTACGCCATGAAAATAGTGGGTCGAATAGCTTGTATCTTGAAGAAAAGTTCACAGAGTAATGTAAGAAACTGTTTTATGATGTGAGTTGGGCAACCAGCCAGTACTCCAGCCCTAACACATATCAAATGATTTATGTGGCGCATATCTATCTGGTGCCTCCTTGTACTAAAGTTTGTGTTTAAATAAATGAAAACTGTAATTACCAAAACTAATTATACGGATTCTGTCCAGAAATACTGAGGGACTCAGTGCATTTCAAACTAGAAGCAAATAACATTATTTCATACTGTTCTGAAGATCAAGGTTTAAGTAAGAGGAAAATCTGCAAATTTACGGCCTTTTCATCCTATTACTGTGTGGTAATTTAATCTACCTTATTAACCCAATCGGCTGTGAATCAGTGGATTTAAACCTCGGATAAGAATACTTCAAGAAATTGGGACGAAATATCCTACTGCCATAATCTACTAACCTATCTGTGGCATATGTACTAAGTAACTATTCCTTTGTGCTTGATTGCCCGCTGATTATGAATTCCAAATATAATACGTTCATTTAAGCTCACCTAATTCTACCTGTCTTAAATTGTACGATACCAGGAATTCTTAGTTATAATATCAATTCGAATATTTCTAATTATCGTATTAGCGTCGCGATCGAGTCAAATCTTGGACAGTTAGATATCAATTCAAGTGGGGATGAATTTGAAAACGATAATGAGCGGTTTGGAATCTGGTGCATAACTAAAAAAGATATTAAAGACGATAAATGTACTGCTTATTTCCTGACGTTCATCGACAAATAAGCTAATAAGCTGCTAAAAAGTATGACCTTTTCAGAGAAACTAATTCCATTGTTATATGAATCTCTCAAGGAATTACAACTTAGTCATGTGTAGTGTTAGCTTTGAATGAAGAGAGAGGTCAACGTTCCGTAAAATGATGCAACAAAATGAACAGAAAGTTAAAGACTATACTTGAAGTACAGAAACAGACCACAAAGCGCAGTTTTGGAGACCAATCGGAAACTCAACTTCGTGATCGGCTGATTGTTGGGATAAATATTCCGAATTTAGAAAATCTAGAAGTCCAAAAGTTTATTCTAAGAAATTACAACCATGTATTAACTATGAGACAGTAAATGAGCTTGATTCCCAGTCAGTGAAAATTTCTGCAAGACTATAATTTACGGACGACCCTAAGGTAACCTTGGGAATGTCTACCTGCTAACTAGGACTAGATAAGGGTTATAAACCAGTGTGAAGAATCAGAATTATGATTTAGAGTTGATGGTTAAGGTCAGGAATTAAATTAAAGGTTTTCATCAAGAATTGACATCAACTAAAATGCCAAAACGCTATTTAACCAAATGAATGAATGAATTACGCGAAAAATCCAAAACATGTTACCATATATCTGATTGGCTCGTCCACAAATTATAGTCTCGCCATAAAGTTTCCTACTCTCGTGGAAATATGAAAAGTTAATCAAAAATTTCAATACAGGTTAGATAGGTGAGCACAGGTTTCACTTATGTAATTCACGTGTCTTTCGTCATGTTAAACGTTTTAGGTGTGGTAAAACAGAACACATCCAGTCGGATTGTAAAACTACTGTTCATTTCGCCGCAAGTGATGCTAAACTTTGTAACTCTGGTTTTATTAATTTGAGTGGTTTTAATCCCGACCGTTCTAATAATCATATGCTATCCTTATTTACAACTCCCAGTACTTCACTAAATATTCAAAAACGATTATATTTGTCCAGTGGTGCTTTTCACAATTTTACTGTTAACACTGGTAGTATAAAATCTATCGTGTCCGTTGGAAAGTTGAAGTCATTAAATTCCGATGCTATAATTATATCCACTGAAGTTTTTATTTCGAGTATAACAGGTCATAAACATACTATTCTTGGGTGTTGCAACTTGCTGATTAAAGACGATAAATCTTCAGTCCTAAATTGCTATTTATTCCCCACTGATTGAGGACCATCTGTCCTGGCTCTAGAAAATTTAAGAGTGCTTCAGGTACAGCTCTCCTTACTGATCACTGAAGACGATTCCGATGAAATTCTTGATAACTACGAAATCAAAGTGCGAAAAATTACACACAACTCCAAAGCCCTCTCATTCTGATGCACAAGCATAAAATGCTGAGACGTAGAAAACAAACGTCAGTCTCATTACTGCTGTGAAATTCAAAGACCCGAGGAACGGAGTAGATAGTCTTTCAGTGAAGAACTACCAGACCGTACTCAAAGGAAACAATGGTGGAATTGCTTGAGCGAAATAATCACCCAAGAACTGATTTTTCGCGGTCTACGTAAGGTCTGCTAAAAATGGTCTATATATCTACTGTTCATTTACAAGCCAGTCACGACAACCGAATGTCGCAGGAGCCCAGATGAGTCTGTTTTATTCTTATTGTTAATCCTAATACTAATGAGTACATCCTATACCATATATTCTTAACCCAATACACAACGGGTCGTAATTGATCGACTTAAGAATACGTACAACAGATTAAGGGAATCCGGATACCAATTTAAGATGTGGCGGTTGTAGTATTTGTATTAACTGGTGTTCCCTCTGTACTTGATTGTCTACTGATTACGAATTCCAAATATAATACGTTCACTTATACTAATCTGGTTCTACTTATCCTCAATCTCACCATTTCAGGAATTCTCATTTAGAATAATAATTTGAATACTTCCAACTACCGTACAATTTCACATCGCGCATTCGTATCAACAACGGTTACCATATCACAATGCCATAGTACACTTAAGATTGAGATTCTCTCTGGAACTCAGTTTCTTGGAATATGAATTTTCTAATATGATGACAACCGGACGAAATTTTGAATCCAACATTAAAATGAGGATATAAACATTTGTACATGACATGGGGAAGTATAAACAGGACGACTTACCCATTGAAGCACGTCGTAATTCTAAAGCTGCTGCAATTATCTCGCTTTCATCAGACTGAGAACTGGTACTGCTTACATCTAGAACTACATCACCTGAGACACCACCGCGTAAATAATTGCGACATTGAAATGTTAAATGGCCGGCTGTATCAGCCGTTAGTAAGTATGTTGCTGCTTACTAAATCCACATTTTTTACAGCCCACTCGAAAGTTCGTCCTGGATTCACGGGGTTTAGCTGTAAACTTATTGAAATCAAAGGCAGTACACTTACAATCCATATACCCTGCCCACAATACGGCAGGCAAGCCACAACCTTGAAAAGTAGTATGAGCGCGTCCCAAATTCAAACGGTTCAAATGGTTGAGGACGGTATAGAAGAAGCTTTCGCTTAACGAGCTTCCGTGTCTGGTAGCAGTGGATCACCAATACCTCCAGGCAAGAACCTGGGTATATTAACGATAATAGAGAGGAAAAAAGAATTTGGTAAATCATAATAATATGTTATCCTTAGTCCTTAAGAATAAGTCAAGTTTCCTCTTAAAGGACTCCTGGGAAGTCGCTTGGACTAGCTCAGTCGACAGCGAATTCCAGCATTTGACAACTCTTATGGAGTAGAAGTTGTGTCTGCAGTCTGTCCTCCTATAATGAGTCTCCAATTTCTGGGTGTTACCTGTAGGGTCACTGAATATCGAACAGATCATTGATCCCTGTCAAGGTCAAGGATAGTCAACGCGCATCAGTCAATTACACGCCATGGACTGGCCCACGCGGCAGTGGTCGTACTTTCGCTTCTGTACTTTCGTGGTTGTACATTAACTAATATATTCTTGTAATAACGTCCTTTGTGTTGTACAGTCACCATAGCGTCCATAGTCCCTTGTTACGTCGATGGGGGCAATCCACGTAAGGTGCTGGTCGCGAGGTGTGACTTCAGCGTTAGTTGGTTCGTCACCATTCTCGTCTAACTCTAGTAAGCCCCTCCAATCATTTCGACATAGACCATCAACGTAGATGATCTTACACACCTCTCAGGTTAGTGTTGTGACTATGCTTAAGAAGATGTTTAAGGGGATAACCAGAAGTGTTAAGGATACTGTAAGTGATAACAAGGGCACCTCTAAGACGCCTGTATTGTATCGGGTAAAGGTTAAGTGATTGGAGGCTCTCTTCATAAGGTTTGAATTTGAGTCCCCGAACTGATTTCGTGGCTTGACGTTGGATACGTCCCAGAATGTCCTTATGCTTTTGGAGGGAGGGAGGAAATACTATACTTTCGTACTCTAAATGGGGCGAATAAAACTGTTGAAGATTATATGGAAATTCCTACCGTCAAACTGGCCGAAAATGCACTTCAATGTTACCAGTGCAAGGTTTGCTTCAGTTAGCGTACGACTTCAGGTCTTAGGGTACCAAAACTCCTAAATCATTTTTACTTGGGAAACTATAGTCTGCAACATGTCGCAGATGACCACTCTGCACTTTGAAGTGTTGAAGATAAGTCCGTTGTCGTCTGCCCAACTTTGAAGTCGGGTCAGATCCTCCTGAGGTGCCGGTATATCCTTTTGGTCACGTATCTCCCTCCAAAGTTTCACATCATCAGCAAAAATTGATAAGTCAGACGATACTTGTTGTGGAAGATCGTTTGTGTAGATCAAGAAGAGAAGAGGTCCTAGTATTGAGCCCTGGGGGACCCCACTAGGACATTCCATAGCCTGAGAGAGAGTCATGTTAACCCTGACCTTAAAATGTCGGTTTTCTAGATATGAAGCGAGCCAGCCAATCGAAGGGTGTTCGATACCCAATCGTCCAGGCTTATTGAGAAGACATATGAGGTTGATCCTATCAAAACCTTTTGAGAAATCAAGGTGAATGACGTCAACCTTCCCCTTGTGATCAAGGATCGTTTTCCATCTATCCACTGCAGTTAGCAGGTTGGTCATACAAGAATGACCTTTTCTGAAACCGTGCTGTTGGGGTGAGCTTTACTCGATAGAAGCTTCAAGCTTCAATACCCAGTATTTTTGTGACGAGTTAAGATGGCTCAGATTTTGGGGATAGAATAAATGAGAGTTTCACGTAGTGAACTCTTGTCCTTAGTAATAACGTGACTCATCAGGCCACTTGATGTTTGAAACAAAAAATTAAAAAGATTAGTAGAAAATATGTATGAGATCCTGTTCTAAATCCTTAGCAATGTACCAAGCTTCTTGTTGAAAGAAACTTGGAAAATTTCTTAGACCAATTCAGGTGCTAGACAATCCTACTACTTGATTACTCGTGAAGAATAGAATCAATACCAAGTTGATGTTGTGCGCCTAAGATGGTCATATTTCCTGTAAGATTCGTGTTGGGGTTGAAACATGGGGCGTTTTTAGACTTAAGTCAACAGTCACTCAGGTGACAAAACATAGTTTACGACACTATAAATATTTCTCCAGTAACATTATTAACTGACAGTCTACCTTAAAACAACCGCAACTTTTATTAGGCTTTCTATGAATTAAGATTTCATCCCAGCATATAATGCATGTCCGGAGTATTGTGGTCTGACATGGTGAACAAAAATTACAGCCACAGCAAAATTTACAGCATAATCTAGCTTTTAATAGAAACTACATCATAATTTAGCAAGTTCATTGACCACATGAACGTAAGCATGACCATTATTACGGCCTGTGGTGTATGCTACTAGTGTCTGTCGACATATGTAGTATGTAACACCAGTGGGAAGTGGGAACCCTGGCAGCAGAAGTCCATGAAGGTCGACTTGAAGAAGACAGAAGCGGGATTAGAAAGGAACTAGGAATCGGAAGAATCACACAGAATGTGAAGAAAAAATGATGGAGATATGAAAATGGAGTATTTAATGCATAGTTCCTATATTTTGCCAGGAGATCCTGTAATTCCATATTAATATACAATGGTTGTCCCCTCTGTTAGACACTTAGCCTCTGGACCACTGAGCTGGCATCCAACGGAGTTAATGTCTGACTTCAACCAATCCATGATATTGCTCGACTGTCTAACATTCATTATTGACATTTAAAAAAATAATGCAACTTCACATTTTTAGAAAATCAGTTATCAACGAAATTGGTGTCTTTACAGTTAGAAAAATAAAAATCTAAAAGGCTACAGCTCTTGACGGTGATTTCCCTCAACGGACTGCCTAGTGTTATTTTATCAGGTAACGGTCCACATTTCACTTCCAACCAGTTCCAAGAATTCTGCCGACATCTAGACGTCAAACATTTCCGTTGACCCCCTTACCATCCTCAGTCAAATAGCCGAACAGAAAAAATTGTGGACACATTTAAGAGGGTTCTACTTAAGTAGAAAGGGGAAGGGATGCCACTCGAAATACTACAGCAGTTCTTAATTGTTTATCGAATGACTCCAAAGAGTGCGTTACTCAGAGGCGAAGTCCCCAGCGGAGATCCTCATGGTAAGAAGACTGGAGACGACCCACAACTTGGTGCCCCCGAGAACCACACCACCACAACCGCCACGGACTTATTCCCAGGAGCTGTCAACGTATGAAGTTGGGTGTCGGATATTCTCTCGGGACCACAGACAATATTACAATCACTGGACTGAAGGACGTGTGGTTGGAAGGCTTAGGCAACTAATGTTTAAAGTAGAGGTGGGAAGAAACAGGTGGACTCGACACCGGAACTGGATACGGAAACGGCTATCTCCAGATCGCCCATCGAGAGACACAAAGCTTCCGCTTGAAGTTCTTTTAGATACTTTTGACCTACTCGTGGTCCCTACACAAGAAGAATCACAACGACAAATCGATCTAGGTTATAGAGAGTGGTCTCTTCGACAATGGCGACAAACAGTCTAGATGCAGATGAGCCCCAAAAACATACGCTATTAAAAGCGGGGCTGTTGGAGACGCTAGACTTCCAGAACTCGCTTGGCAGACGTTTCATTTTGGCATTTTCGTTCCGAAATTTTTAGTTGTCTCATTTTCGAGCCAAAGATGCTCATCTTTGTCTTCGCATTATATTTTCTACTTGAAAGGACCTTAAATGTCATTGATTCGTTTTCCCTTTTAACACGTTATTCGGTGACATTTCTAAAAGACGTTTCACAATGTATATATACGCTTGAGTAGTGTGCTTGTTCGTTTCTGCTTCCGGCCGCTTGTGGAATATACTTTTCCATTAGCTGAGTCTGGTCTTTTCCCCGTTGTTAACAGGGCTGATGGTCAGTGAATAGTTAGTTTGTCCTCTCGTTGTGCTTCTGATCCTTCGCTTCGTTCACCGATTTCAGGTGATCTCTTAAACTCTCGAAAAATAGCAATAACCTAGATTTAAATTGAAAACGGTCAGTGATCATCTATTTCGTCCTAAAAGAGCATGGAACCTGAACACCCGCTGCGTGCATACCGACATTATTTTACAGGCTTCTTACCAATACTTTGAAATCACCAGCTCCAAAAATAGATTTAAAGCAGTCAATCCATTCGATATTTCTATTTTATTTAATCACAATAACGATTTCGTTGTCAAAACTAAGTGAAACAGTCCATCGAGATGGTTGAAGATAAGGTTGAAAGACGAAGGTCCATCGAGATACTTGTTCTTTCGCTTGTTTATTGTAGTGTACCTACTTCTCGCACGTTAAAGTACTACAACAGTGACCGTAGAATAACACTGAACCGGACCTCGTTTGTATAAATCAATGGTAACAACAATGTTACTGATAACTGACACAAACCGCTTTGGAAAAATAAGGGAGTCGTCAGTGAGAATCTTGGACTGTGTTGTGGTTTTACCGGGAGTCTGCTTCACATGGTTGAAGAGCGAACAGAGAAGAAGATAGTTGTTGTTGTTATCCAACCTGCGTCCAATGTGTTTCACTAATTCCAAGCACCCACGGGTTGTATCTCCTCATTTCTGCAGCAATTCGGAAGACTCTTCCGGTCTCCCATATTGTCCGGACATTCCGTATACCTATAAAAATTGTTGCTCTGTTTATTAGAAGGTGCATCGGCCTCATGACTTCCGAAGGAACTCGGCTTTCATCATGAGGCATCATAATTATTCCTTCACCCCCCAGGGCAGAGTTCAAATGGGTTGAATAATTATTTTGGTTGGCTCTTTTTAGCGAGTTGGTTTTCTAGGAGACGGGGTCGCTAACCCAATGCTCAACTTTCCTCGAAATGTTAGTCTGTATAAGGTACTGGTCATGAGTTGTGACCGGGAGGGTTTTTCACTGGCAAAGATAGACACTGCCATGACTACGGAAGTCCGAATCCCGGAATTCGATCATAGTAACCCCGAGCTGTGGTTTGCCCAACTAAGCAGTTATTTCACGAGACACAATATCGATAAACTAAAAATCACTGGACCTGAATTTGACTACATTCTACAACGGGGTATTATTCCTCCCTCTGATAGTCAATGGGCATCCCTTATGCACATGGTCCCATAGTAAAATGAGGGCGATTGGCGACCATGTGAAAACTAAAGATCCACCAACAGTCAAACCGTACCAGATAGGCACGCAATACCTCATATCCAAGATTTTACAAACTGCTTACATGGTATGAACATATTCACTAATATTGACTTGGTCAGGGTACATCACAATATCCCATTGGCTGAGGAAGTTGCCTCTAAGACACCTATTACAACACCTTTCAGACTGTTCGAATATGTACGCATGCTATTCGGTCTGAGGAAGACGGCACAAACATTCCAAAGATTTATGGATAACCTACTTCAAGATGTGCCATTTGGACAGGGGTAAATAGACGGTTTGTTAATTACCAGTCCTGATTTACAATCACACCAACAGTATGTGAGAGCAATGTTAAAACGGCTGGATGAAAAGGGAATAAATAGACGTCAAAGTAAGTTTGCTTTTGGTGTTCGAGCTCTAGAATTTCTCGGGCACACAATAAACCCAGAAGGGGTTACATCGATCAAAGAAGAAGTGTACACCATCAGACAATACCAGATACCAAGTTCTCTAGCACAACTTGAAGTTTTCTGTGTCTAACTAACTTTTATCGAAGATTCTTGCCTGGTTGTGCACAATTAACTCAATCTTTGACAGGTTCCCTTAAAGGAGAACCAAAAGAATTCAAGCTGACTTCTGAAGCTGTTGAGGCTTTTTTTCAATTTTGACTGATTTCCATCATTTATCTTGGAGCAGATTCCTCGTTGTATTGCACTTGAGGGCGACTAAAGAAGCGGGTGAATAAACACGTGATAGCCGAACAGAGAATGGGAAAATCATACCTCATCAATATGTTGCTGGGTAGCCCGCTTGTGGCACTTCCTCAGGTGTTCTTGTTTCATTTCCTTACCTTCTTTTCCTTTACAAGCTCTGACCACCATATAGAGGGGACGTAGCAAATCATTAGCGATAGATGTGTAAGAAATTAAATGGTACGAGAAAAGATAACAATCCACTAAAGGAAGAGAAATCCATGGAGTATCGTCGAATACAGACGGGGTTGGTTGTCACTGGCTGAAAGTCAAACATCGAACGAGTTAGTGATTCTCGCTTGGGCTGCGGAAACAGAACAGAGGTGTTCTTGATAGATAGGTTGATCGAACCGACATTTCAGCAGAGGTAGATTCTAAGCGGGAGCTAATGTAACAACTCAGGTCGAGTAGTCATGAGATGACCTCAAACAACTAAGTATACGTCAAAACAATAAACCTGATGACAGAACACCATATATGTTCAGCAAATAAGGTTCATAAACTCCTGTTAATTAATGACAATATGAAACAACACTCTTCTGATTGCGATACCCCTATCATTCTTTTCTTCGACTGCGATAAATGTGGTCACTGGATGGCCGAGGTGCAGTGAACAAATTAAAGAAAATAAGCAAACAAGCGTCCAAAAATCGACCTTCCAGACGGATGGGAAAGTGCCAATGATTCCGGCACTCAAATGCTATTAACAGCATCAGTAACGATGACGAGATAGACCCTCCAAATGAAACTTTATACAGGACATGTTGAAGCTCAGCACTACATTTACATTCTCGGTTTCAAAAGTAATCACCCAAATTCCGTATTCACGTTCGTGACCAGACCATCAATACAGGCTGATTCATGATAAGACCCCCACCCATCTATCTTCGAGGCAAAACTGTAGTGATTTCACGACTATCTGATGGTCCGGATTCCCAAAACATACCTTGACTTTCTGGATTAGATGTCTGTAAAATAGATATACAAACTGAATATGTGTGCCTCTTGAAACATGAATTCATTTTTTAAGGAGGATGTAGGTAGTTTATCAAAATTATTTAGTGTAACCCTTTAATTTAAACGGTGGCTCCCATTAATAGAATTTGGTAGAGATGAGTGACCGAACTCCTTCAGTTGTGATGTGTCCATTAAAATCAATGGGGTTAGCATCAGTGTCGACGACCAAAGAAACAATTCATTTTGGGGATTTATTTACCACCACATACCTAATATACTTCTTGTCCTCACATATAATTTCACATATAAAAAAGGAGAGTCAGCAGTTCAAACAAAGCTAGATGGATAATCTTTGATTCACGGATCATTTATAATAAGTGCTTAAAATAACAATTATTTGAAGTACTTGTTTTTCTATATCACAACCTAAGGTTTAAGAACTTGCGCCATCTTCGGATCTCAGATGGCATCAACATTTTCATTTTCGCCTGCATTGGTTGTGGAACCTGATTGTTTACGAAATATAGTTAAGTTGACAAAAGAGAACAATTTGTTTCTTTCGGAAGAAACTTGCTGGTGCTTACTGGACTCATGTCTGTCGAAAATTCCTTTAAAGAAAACTTACCAACTTCTAGATGAATGTACGTTTGCCTGATTACATGTTTACTGTTATTTAGTATACAGTACTGAAGAGTTAAGGTTTCCAGAAGGTAGCGAGTTCGCAGTTGAGTCCATACGTGCTAGATCTGTTAACAAAGTAATATCACATTTTGTATTCATAACCTCAGGGTATTGTTTTTTATTATGTAAAATGGGTTGGGTGGCCACCTGTGTTCAATACATGGGAACCAGAATCTAATCTTCATGGATGTGAAGATTTGATACAAAAATTTATTGAATCTTACGGTTCGACGATTGGGATGCTTCGGGTATGTGCTGTCGAGAATTAATCATGTTTTCAGCCTGATAATCAACTCGATAGAAAATCACAAGTTCAGGAAGTAATGGATCGATTGAAGGAAGCTGTCAATACATCTGGGTCGCTACCACTATATTTACTTGAACGATTTTCTAGTCTCCAACCTGATCCTACTAATGGCCTTCGACCATACAAACCCTTACCCACCATAAATATCGAAAAGCTTTTTTCATCACAAATATCACAAGGCATTATAGAATCTATTTCACTTAAGCGACCTCCCAGTGTCGCTGATCTCTTGCCAGTTTCTACCAAACGTATTCGACTTAGTCGGAAAGATAAACAAGTGTTAGATTCTGCTCTAAGTGCTTTCCAACAAAAACTGAACACTGTATACTCAAATGAAGCACCAATCACTGTCGAGAATTCTGTAGATTCTGAATGTGAGTCACTATTCCTACGTAAAATTTTGTCTGGCATTGTATTTTAATGAATTATTATAAAGCTAAATTCCTGTTTCCGTCTGACATTCACACTGAAATGTCTTGTAAAAAATGTATGTTCACTAGATCTAAAATCTATGGACAAGCTAAAATTCAGTTCTTACTAAATTTGTCATTCATAAACAAAGTAGGACCTGGCACAAGTATTCATTGAACCTAGTTACCATGCTTTTAATCAGCTTATGATTAGGATGTTAGGTAGGTCGAAATGACAGTATTTAATATATTAGTGGATAAACTACCTGAAATACCTTTCGTATCGAGCAAGTGAGATTGGTAGATTATGGTTACAGGGTAGCTCTACAAACATACCATGGTTGTTCAAGTTTCCATGGTAAGGTTGTTACCACAACAGCTTTAATTCTCACACATGATATTGATACAGACTGGTTCTGAGACATTTTGTACATAGTGTATGAAATGCGACCTAAAAATCCTTTTAATCTTGCTCAAGGAGTCTGTAAGACTACATTTCATTAGTATCATCAAATAGTGTTGATATACTCTCAGTCAACAAAATAGTGTTCATGTAGGTTACTACTTAATTAACTTAACGAGGGGTTGATTACCTCTAAGATCATGCTTCCAAAGAAATCAAACAAAAGGGGTGGACAGTGAGTCGAGGAATCCTGATGAATACCTAAAGTTATCAATCCCGGTGATGGTTCTCCATAAGCTTTGATTTGAACATCAGTACTCGAGTCCGTACAGGGTTGATGTATTTTGGTAGGTTTTTTGACTCCAGACACAACCACAGAACCTCTCGATCGACAAAGTCAGGTACTACCTTGAGATCAAGGAATACGACTAAAGTCAGATATCAGAGGTGTTTATATTCCAGAAGCTGCCGATCAATACCTCATTGATGAAACCTAGTCAAGGTAGTCGATCTTAGGGTTTTTTTATTTAAACACATAAATATTGGTACAAAGGGGCACCAGATATATTTGCGCCACACAAATCTCATTTGATGTGTGAAAGCTATGATACTGCCCGGGTGCCCAGACCGAAGCGCATAGTTTTCTTAGGAGGTCACACCCCGAGCCTTTGACCGAAAGATCTGATCCACAAGGCAGTGGAGCATCGTGAGGAGATGCAGTCCCATGGTAGCCGGTGATCAAGGATTGATTCGTACGCCATTTGTTCCCTCAGGATCCTGGAGCCCATGTGCACCATTGGTTTGGAATCAGGGTTTTCCAACTCCCCTAGGTGAACTTTCCGTGTCCACCAACCCGGTTAAAGAGCCGGACATTCGCTTTTCGTCCTCTCAATTTCGTAAACAACACCTGTGTCACGAGAAGGCAGTGAGTAGGACTTCCCTGACAGAGGCTATATATTCGCTGGCCATGTGAGAGCATTTGGAGAGGGAGAGCGGACTCTCCCCACTATCGGCCGTACCAGGGCATTTGGGGGCTTTGATATGGATTGCTACTTTTTCGGCAGACGGTCTCTAGGAGTCAAACACATAGTAATGTTAGCTTATTAGAGTACTAATTGTCAGTCAGTCAGTCAGTCACAACGTAGAACTTCGTACGTTGTAATCTGTCAGAACGTAGGGGAAACGAAGGAGAGACATCGTTCCCCCTTGCTGATCATAACTCACTTTGATAGATATCTTTAATCTAATGGCGCATAAATGTAACTGGTAGTTGGGGTCCGGTCGATTAGCACCACCCCTGCTCTGGAGCTTAGAGGGACATCAATGCCAGCCTAACCGAACGAAAATGCCACAGGATCCTTCAGATAACCTCACATGAAAAGTTTTTCGAATCGAAAGGTGGAGCATCACATTTGTATTACTTCACTAGAGTCTTGAATTCGGACTTCATGTACAACGAATTACTGTTAAGTAGGGAACTTTATTGATAAATAAACTTCGAGGAGTTTAGGTAGGTTTTAGATTTCCCTCAGTTGATATTCTTACAGCAAATACCTTACACAACAACAAAGTTGAAGGACTAAATGTCTGTTTCAAACATGTGATCAGAGTAGTACTAGATCGTTTCCCAAATTTTACATTTTGCAACGATCTTTTTTCAAAATTAGTAGTTTATCTATTCAAGGCAAAGGTCAGTAAGATGCAGTTGTAATACAATCACTTAGTGTTTCTGACTATCGCTTAACGGAACTTCATACAAATTAGTAGGATTTTCTAACTGTGACTTCATGAAATCACATGTTTACTTTAGTCTTGAATATGTGTTTGTTTGGAGTTGGAAACTCCCTAATCATACTGTCGGTACACAAGATCTAGTCATTTTTGTAGAAGAAAGATAACATATTAGACATTTTGTAGGTTAGGTTTTCCTAATCATATTCATTGACTAACAATTTAGGTTTATAACAAACGCTATTGGATTGTTGTGTAACATTGTAATTAGATTACTAATTATTTGTAACCAAAGCCGTCGTTAGGCATATGACTCAACTTAAATATCTAGAAATCCTTTAGGTTTTATTCCTGATCTCTAAAAATTATTTTCACTTCAGGCCCACCAGTTGAATTCCAACCGATTCCAGATTATTTGCCTGGACAAGATGTATTCTTACCAACTAAAGCTCCTATTGGGTGTGAATGTACAATGAACAATTTGGATCCGTCAGAGCTAGCCAAAATTCGTAAAGCAGATGGAAGCAGTTCACCAGTTATATATCCTTGTTGGATCAATAAACGGCGAAATTGTTGTGCTGTTCGTGCTGGTGCAGTTCCACCTTATGACAAACGGAAAAGACTCGTTGCCCCTCCTGGTCATCCTGTTTATGAATGTAACTCCTTGTACGTCCACTCAACATTATTTATATAACTTGTGTATTCTAACTAATTTCTAACCAATTTTCATAGTTGATAAAAATTTATTTACCGATTACGATTTACTACTCACGCATTTATAGTCATTATAATCTCTTTGTCATTATTTGAAGTATCAATAACTTATTTAATCCGTTTATTTCGGTTATCTGTATACAATTAATTAAAAAACTTGGAAGTGTGTTGTTTTATCTCACTATCATTAACTTTCATATACACTCTTCTTGTCACTAAAAAAACTTTTTGACTGTTGATATACTTTTTGATTTATGAAGTAGACGTATTGCCAGAAGACTTAAAAAAAAGACGTACATGTTTCTACTCTAATTCAGTTTGTTTGATTAACCCTGGCAAAAATTGTTAATAATTGTAGCTACTAAATGATGAAATCATTTTTCTAAAGAACTAATGTAGTAGGATTTAGGAAATAATTTAAATTTTAATCGAATTTGCTTCATCTACGTTGAATTCAATCAAAAATGTAAACATTGCCTGATTGACAGCGAGCATTTTTACGTTTTATCATTGATTACTTCTAAATAGAATATGTGTCCCATAGATTTTTCATTCAACTACTAAAATTAGTAACATGATACTCCACATTTAGTATTACGATTTTTGATTGAGAGTTATGTTTTTGAAGATATTCGTCTTGTTCAAATGGCTATTAAATTTTCAATTTATTCATTAATAATGTTTCCTTTATTTCATCAGATTTTATTCCAAGTAGGTATCTGGAAAATAAACGTATGTAGCTCACTATTTGGTGTTTTATAGGCTTATTGATAAACAACACTAAGGTAATTTGTTATTGGATGTTGTCGTTAGTCTAGGCGCTTTCTCCATGTTATATAATTCTCCCCGAGTATTATGAACTGTAAATAAGCGTTTTGTTCACCAGCGTTACAGATTGTTTGTTGGAAATGATGGGGTTCAGATAACTGTGTTGTGGTCGCTTTTGTTTGGTAGTCGTTTAGTTAACTCTTTAGATTTCTTAACTTATCAAGGTATGCCGTTAACCACGCTTCCGTACAGATGAATTGTAATAACTGTCTACGTAAATTAAATTGACTTAACGGAATTTAAACTCAGTTCAGCAGTTAAAAGTTAAGTATATCCAATACGAAACGATATTCTATGCATATTTAAATGAGTTCTAAATAATTTATGACCCTAAAACCCAGTTGCTGGGTCACTGAAAACGTGTGTATGGCATTTTCGAGTTTTGTCGATGTAGTGTACTCACTTTTATGTATTAATCCATTTTCTAAGTACAGATTTGTGTACTTGGCTTCGAGCCATACCCTAAGTGATAGGGCTTTTAATTCTGTCCGTTTTATGGAACCGGAGTAGATGGAGCGGGGTTTGAACCTGTTACTTATTGGCTGGGAATCAAATGACCTACCCACTGAACCACTACTCCATCAATTGTACTCATTTCAATCACATGAACTATGTCGACTCTTATGGGGGTATATTGTAGAGTTATCAACCGGAAAGGGACTATATCATTGTTACTAAGCTTTTTATAATTGATTTCTGAGGACCATTCTATGGAGTTGTGAAAATAAGGTATCCTATGACTTTTTCATAACTGTATTATTTATTCCTGTTCCTTTTAAAGTGTCCTTATTTGCTAATCATTAACTCATTATAAAAGTTTAAGTAATTTTATTCAATTCTTTCCAATTCTAGATGTCCATGCGATTCATCGTGTCCATTTCGTGTTGTTCAACTTGGACGAAAAGTTCCTTTGTGTGTCTTCCGTACGCGTGACCGAGGATGGGGCGTTAAAACAATGGTCCCCATTAGTAAAGGGACATATGTCGTTGAATACTTAGGAGAGGTAAGTAACATTCCTAGATTTCAAAGAGTTTGGTGCCTTAAAATAATTCGTTGAGTAAAGTCTTGTATACGTAGCCCTCATCTTAATGATATATTGTTTTCCTTACCATTGACTAGTCTGTTTTGGTGAACTGTTTCGTCACTGAATTAGTCTGATTTTAATGTGACAGATACATAGCAAGTCTATAATAAAGTCATCCTAGTGTATGACTTGCAGTTATTTTGCCAACGTTTTAAATCTATGCTTCTTCATTCGGTTTGAGAGACGAGGTACAACTGCTAGCCGTAGTAATTTATGTTAGACTTGTAGATACAAATCAACCAGTCAGTCATGACGTAGAACCTCGTACATATGTACATCTGTTAAAGTTCCCATGCCCCGTTAGCACAGAGATCAAATTATCTGACCAAATCTTAGGGTACTAGAAGCAGTAAAAGTATTAGTGACGATTGAAAAGATTCAGCATCGAGAATACGATTTAAGAAAATATAAATTGATGAAATAAAGCGCCATAAATGTCATGAGGAATTCAAGAACTGGGAATTTCGATGAAGACAAAGAACTGTTGCACTTGCGTCATTGCAAATGATTTTGAACTAAACCATCCGAGGTCTAGCCATTGGTTCCATTAGTCATGCGGACCCCCAACTAAGTAGTCTATACCTATTAACACGGCTAAGTTCACTTGTCTGTGACCTCATGAAGTGATGCCATGTCTTGGTTTCCTCGCTCCTGCCCTTCTTCCAGCCCACTCGTACATCAGAAAATATCGCCCGTCGAGATAGGCGGTGGTTGAGCATACGTAATGTGGGGCTCACCACGTCAGACTATGCATTTCCCGTTTGGGCGGGCAGCACACAAGCGACTGTCTATTGGGATCCCGTCTAACGGAGCCTGTTCTGCTCTCAAACGTAATACTATATCTACACCACCGACGTCACGGGAAGCGACCGTGAGGTCTTCAGATACTCGGAGGGTAAGTCGTGTCAGTTCTTTATATTAGCAAGGTGAGGTCAAACAAATGACCGTACTTGGATCTTGTATGCGCGTTCCAGAGATGCAGCATACATCGATGGTGTGAGATTCTGGAGCTCTAGTTGAAGAGGCCTGTTGTTCTATCTGACACAAGATTTGAACATCGAAAGCCACAAAATGTGGTTTAGAGCGTTGTTTTAGGAGACCAGGAACAACATTTTGTGAACTCAAATCATTGACGTTGGTGGCTTATGGTAGCAAAAATAGGCTTTAAGGATTAGTAGTGGGAATGGAAGAATAACTAGGAGATGAAGGAGGGATTGCATCGTCAACAAGATGATCTCGGGTGCTGTTAGAGGTATGACGGCGGTTGTCACTTGCCGGTTTCCCACACCGTGGAAGGATGTTTATTCCTCAGGGGACCTGAAAATGAGCTGAATTAGTGATGGCCTAAACAACTTGGAAGCGTATACCTCAGAGCCCTGAGATCAAATGTTTGAGAGTGGTCACTCATTGCCTTTTTATGGAAAGGCTTTAATTTGTTAGCTCCGCACTTCAAACAGCCTTGCTGCCGGAGACGGAAATCCGTTGGGCAATGTGAGGTGTGACGTTCTAAAGGTCGACCTTTTATAACCTCTTCCGTTGTGAGAAGGAAAAGTCGCTCCAGATGCTAGCTGTCTGAGGCGAACGATTTACTGCTGTCACACCCCTCCACGGTTATCGGCACATCTTCTCCATCGGATCCTAATCTGATGCTTCTGAGTCTTGCTTCTGATCAAAAAGCAAACTAGGTTGTTTTGAAAGTTATGGAAAATTGAGTATGTTCCAACATTTCAGAATAAAGAAGTTTTCATTACCACCTCTGAAAACTCACGATGTAGTCTATACAAATATTGGGAAATAGGGCTACTGTCTAATAATTGCTAACTATTGGGTCATGTTATACTCTACAAACTGTGTGAAACCTATGAAAGACTGACTCGCAAGCTGGTTTTCGTTCAGATCGTTAATATATTAATTACGTCTTCACTCAATGACAAATCCAAAACACCTCTGCAAAGCGTAGGAGCATATTCCCGTAATATTTATGTTGAACGACTGAATAAAGTGAAAACGTCTATTTGGGCAGTTATTTCGGTGCTGATCCAACCCTGACCCTGTCATGATGTTAACTTGGCTGTAAGAGGTTGAGTTTACAGCACTTAAATGAGACCATTCTTACTTTATGCTCGTTAGACATGGAACCTTCGAGTTGAGGATGTTTGGCGACATTTTATATTTGACAGTCATTGTCTTCAAAAGACGGCTCACATTCAATGGCAAATATATATTTCGTTTTCGATCGAATTATTTAGCCACCCATGCCAACTTCACACAACCAGTCAATTTGAACGTCTTAACATCTGCGACTGGCTCCCACTGGTATGAAATGGAAGGTGAAAATAGCCAGTAAAGCAGCAGGCTCTGAAGCAGTAGGCCTAAAAATACACACCGGAAAAAGCAGGATCCTCAAATACAACTCGGAGAACACCAACCCAGTCACAATCGATGTAGAAACTCTGGAAAATGTGGAATCTTCTACGTATCTGGAGAGCATCATCGATGAACGTGGAGGATCTGGTGCAGACATAAACGCGAGGATTGGAAAGACAAGGACCGCATTCCTACAGTTGAAGAACATATGCAACTCAAAACAGTTATCATCCAACAAAGTCATAATCTTCATTACAAGAGAGTTCTACTGTACAGAGCTGGAACTCACAGAACTACCACAACCATCATCAGGAAAGTACGAGTATTTCTACATTTTTGTCTACGCAATATACTCAATGTCCATCGGTCGGATACCATCAGCAACAATTTCACTGTGGGAGAGAACAAACCAACTCCCATCTGTAGGGAAAATTAGGAAAAGACAATAGATGTGGATAGGACATAAATTGAGGAAATCACCGAAGTGCATCACGAGGCAAGTGCTAACTTGGAATCCTGAATGGAAAGGGATAATTGGGAGGCCGAAGGACGAACTGCGCCGAGAACTGGAAGCGTACATGAAAAGGATGAATAGCAACTGGAGAGGATTGTTTGGGACAGAGTTGGGTGGAGAAAGCTGGTGGGCAGCCTGTGACTAGGACTCATCTCGTTCAGGATATTTACTATGTTGAAATACTTTAGACAAATGTCCCTTTTGATCTCATATTGTGGATCGAATTCTCTGAATCAAGAAACTGTTACAACCTATCTGTTCATGGTCTATTATAGAGGATCTTGTGAATATCTCTGTTTATGATAGATTTCATCACTGCTGTTCATTTGTGTTTTCACACAATTAATAATCACGTATGTGCTATTATTTAATGACTTATTGTTCGTTTTTGCAGATTCTTAATTTTGATGAAGCAGAAAAACGAGGAATAATTTACGATAAACAGACTATGACATATCTTTTCGATTTGGATTTCGAAGGTGATGCTCATTACACTGTAGATGCTTCTCAAATGGGTAATATATCACATTTCATTAATCATTCGGTAAGTGTTTTGTTTACAAGGAGGTAATTATTGTGGTGTTTCTTGGCATAATTTTCTCTTTGAAGTCTTACGCGCTAGTGATAAATTGTTAAACATTAGGTCGCTGAATTGTTTTGTTATATAATCCCACTACATTCTTAACGTATCATTATCTGTCCACCATCACCTCTTGAAGGAGTGTCGTAAGGAACTTAAAACACTACGCATATGTGCATAGGTCTAATTTACTAATCAACATCAGCACAGCGAGATAAAATAATCAAGATTAATACCGAAGTCGTAGCATTATCAATGAATATTAAAAGGACCAGGATAGAACATATGGTTCAAAAAGAAAGGATAAATTTGTGAAATAGAGAGTCCAAAATAATTTTTAGACTTAAAATTTAGGGGCAGACAAAGAATGGATGAATCTGCGCAATTGAGATAAGTTTTCATGCATATTGAACAATGTCCTTAACCATTGATCTCTATTATCGTTAGGAACCCGACCTATTAATCTTCACATACTGATATCTTTCAGCCTAGGTGCTGTATCCTGTTATTTGGGGTTCAGTATTGCCTACGATTTTGCAGTTTTAGAAACGAAAACGATTAAGCTTCTCTAATACGATGGGACATTAAAGTAGGCCCCTCAACTCTAATTGAAGTTCAAGAAGCATTAGCTAATCTAAAACGAGGAAGAGCAGCTGATCCAGATGGATTGGCTCCAGAGGTCTTTAAATATGGTGGTCCAATTTTAGCGATTCGGCTAACCTACCAATATCCCCTGCTTTTATAGACTGTTTTTCACGGCCGTAAATTGAGATATAGTGAGATATAGTGGAACGTTCAAGGTAGATGAACTGGTCAGTATGCTTAACTACTAACGTACCTGCTATTACTTTATGCGTTGACGCATGCCTGTCGTGATACGTTTTTCGTTTACAGAAAGAGAAACTCTTCCCAAGAATTTCTGGATTGTTTCGCAAGAAAGTCAAAAGACTAGATTTTATCAGCGTCTTCACTAAATAGATTTGTGTTATATGCATATTCGAAGTCGATTGGTGAATCTTATGATAGAAAATCAATCTCTGAGAAGTTGGAACAACGCGTTATCTCAAAATCTTATCTTTGACACAGTTAAAGTGAATAGTAGTCAGCCCCGGACAACCACCCGATGTTCTTAATTCCGTTGACAGTTTACTGTAAGCTCTGACTTGACCAGCAGTGCTCGATTAGAGACCCTCCACAGAGTACGTCTTTCCATGACAGAGACTAGTATGAAACCTGTCAGTTGACAAAGTCTAATACTTCCTTAATCTCAAGAAATATTTTACTTATGCGTCAGTAGGCGTGTATAACTTCTGTAAATTGATGGAGGGTAGATTTCTGGCCAATCCATTCACTTCTAGGTCCTAAACCAACTTGGTTTTCCGAAATTTGTTCTTTACGAGCTCTAGCTAAAGACTGACTATCAAGGCTAATATTTTAGATACTATGTTATTCAAACTGATTTCTGTGGTTGTCGCCAGGTTTTTTTGTTTTCATAAACCAGAGCGATCAGCTATCGTAACCAGGTGGATTGGATTACGTCCAGTCCCCAAACTCTAGCCAATATCTCAGTCAACGTAAATGGTGAAACCAGACCACCATCCTTAAATGTCTTCGATAGTAACTCATCGGGTATAGCTGGTCTCCTTCATATCAGATTATTTATGATCTTTTCAAGGTGGTTAAAAGTTGATGGCTTATGTCCATCTCCTATTCGGATTGTTTGGAAGTAATGGGCAATAGGAGAGTATCTGCGCACCAAATAATCCATCCTTCAAAGTATTCCTCCCTTCTTTTCAATTGTCTTCAGCAAGTGTACATTAAACTTCCGTATTTCTTGGAGGTAGTTTCACAAACACTCAATGTTGTAGTAACTGTTCATTTGATAAGTTAAGTCAGTTATTCATTGTTATCGATCACCACTCCTTTCAAGCATAAATAGATAAATGGATATGCTACGATATGGTATAAGTTGGTAATATACAAATCCACAGAACGAACCATTTAATAGTAAAAAGATAATTTATAAATTAAAAGTATTTAATTTTACGTTACATTTTGACCTTATTGCCCTGAACCATAACATAATTAAATATCCAAGTCAAAAAACGAAATATCACCTTAGCTGCGCACCAATTATTTCTAAATAGCTACATGATAGCAAAGTGCTGATTGTTTAACGAAAAATAAATGGAAAGTATAAATACCCCATTATGACCGGTTCTGATTTGTTTCAGTTTCATTCTTTTGATATTTTTGCGTTCTCGTAAATCGTAGACATGTAGTAAACAATTTTCTTTATGCGCCTCATACCAAAGTACCACAATGCCTTTGTCTTATTGCAATGTGAAGCTTAACACATTTCAGTTTTTAGCTGAATTGAAATATATCATAATGGGTTATCAGAACTCCATAGGTATTTGCTGCTGAGCTAGAAGCGATTCGACTGTGAACAAGATTACCGCAACCACTGTATGTGAATAAGAGCACTTCTCGCTTCGCGGCTGACCATTCTGTTGTAAGATATTTCTTCTCGAGAGACCTGAAAAAGAAACATAGTAAGTCCTGGATTCCACTGCTAGTCACTATCAATCTTTTCTTAGTAGTAAGGAATAGTATTGAGAACCTGAGAACATAACTACAAGGGAAAACTGCTTGATGCATGCCTTTCTGCTATGTTTGAAGCGATTACTAGTTCATTTAATCTGAGAACCTAACCTTATCTAACCGCTTCCCGCTAAGGAAAGGCTGCACTGCTGCATAATCTGGTTGCCTGAAAGTGACACATTGCTGCCGTCACTCTTGTGTGGTTGATAGTACGATATCCTCTCCGGAGCTTGAGTTTGGCGCCTTCAGTCTTATTACCGTCCAACCAACCAGCCTGTAATCGCCAGGCTAAAATTATTCGACATCTTCTGTCAGTTGTCATCATTTGTTGTGATGCTTTTAGTCTTCAATTAATGTCAAACGTTTTATCCTATTTGTGCTACGTATGTTCAAAATTAGCAGATATGTTCAAGGTCTGTGTCGTTTGTTTGAGTGCTTCTCAGTGAGTAACAAACACACCACGTTTTTAAAGATATGCTCCCATATGATTTGCTACGAGAATCATTTGCCGCGCACTACATAAAAATCATTCAGCAAATACGCATTTGTCCGCTACCTTCGGCTGCAGCATGTTTGTTAAACCTATTGATACTATTTGGATTTCTAGGCCGAAATAGGGGAGGAGCAAGATTCGAACTTGCCACCCATTAGTCGCATTACATGAGGTATATAGTGTAGCATAGTCTTATATGATGCTTTCCAGACAGATTATTAATGTTCAGTTTATTATGTTTGACACAAATTACTATTACCATATGATTTTCTCTCCCTTTTTAGTGTGATCCCAATCTCACAGTTCGTTGTGTTTTTATTGAGTGTCTCAATACAAAGTTACCTCGTATTGCGCTTTACGCGTCTAGATTTATAAGGAAAGGTGAAGAACTTACATTCGACTACAATATGACTGGTAACCAACTCCTTTATGATTTTTATATATAAATGCGTATTCGTTTCTTACAGTTATGTTTTGTGCGACTAACGTAAATCTGCTAGTAATGAGCGTTTTGGATGGGATTAACAGGAAGCTTTTCAATCGAGTTTCTCGTTTTTTAATCATTGATGAGCAGTGGGAATTTGTCACTAGGACTATATTTATGTTATTCTAGCAATTTCAGTTGGTAGAATTCAACACTAAATTTATTTGCCCGAAACTATTGGAATCAATTCCTTGAAGAGTTTAATATCGGAACTCTTGAATAAATATCTTATCCAACATTGCTTGTACATCTTGCAGATGTGACCCAAGTCTCGTTTTTTGTTGATTTCTTTCATATGTGGTTATTTCTCAGGTAGCTTAGTTACAAGTCTCCATTCTTTAGCACAAGTAAGAACTAAAATGATAACTTTGTTTTGTCTTGAGACAAACTTTCGAATTGACATGTCATTGTACATCACCGTAGGACTTTTTTGTTTTCAGGTGCTGTGGCTGCAGACACTAGTGTAGTTACAGATGATGCCGGAGAGGCAGAAACTCCTTCAGAAACCCAATCAGGGTCATTACATAATGGTGGGAAGAGCCCCACCCCATCTTCTTCCTCAGTTGACGTAACTCCTGACACAAGCAGTGAGGTAAGTGGTTGTTTGCAAGTTAATTCTACAGATTTGTTCTAAAATATTTACTTATGTATTGTATTTTCATCTCACACACTACTCCAACTCAATTGTCTTCGCTTGACTAGACGGCTTTTATTCTTTGAAGAATTGGCTTACACTGTGTCACGAAAAGTCAGGAGATCTAATTTTTCTACTCATTGGGATATTACAAATATTTTATTTTTATTTATAGATGGCTATTAGTTTGTATCTGTCTCATCCCAGTTGCTTATGAAATGAATTTGTAACAGTGTAGCTTTATCTTGAACTAGTAATTTAACTCCAGTGTGAAGTACTTTGTTGGAACTGTTTCTCTAGATGAAGCTGTCTTTTTTTACAGAGGTTTTGAAAGTTGGATATTGTAAACAATGTATATTTGCTTGACATGTAGGAGTCGGTAAAACCAAACTGAACGAATTTTCTAAGGAGATTAACTGTTCCCATTACAGGTGATACCTTCATCACGGTTTTTCTAGTTGCTCATCCCATCATTGCACCTGATAATTAGTTAATTCTCTATCACATCGTCAAACTCATGTTTTCGATGGCTTTTTAGTGAATTTAGAACTCATTGTTTCAGCCAATCACAGTGGCTTTTAAAGTTTGTAATTTGATTGGTTAATTGGTTTCTCTCTCACTTCCCGTGTATGACAGACTTCAAACGGATTAGTCACATCGGCTCTAAGAATGAGTCATGCCCAAAGGTGGGGGCGCAATTTAGATGGTCTGATCTATGGATGGATAATAAACACAGATCATGTATGGATCTTGAAAAAGTTGATCAGTTGGAGGTGTTTGAATTCCTTCGATGTCATTTAAAGTTATGGTTGTATGGGATAGACTTTTAGTAATTTCTAGCAAAGAACTTCAACAGTTTGAATGTAAACAAATATATTCATGTAGTTCTTTGTGTAAAGTCTCAACTTACCATATATATATATCAGGTTTAGATAGTATTTATTGTAGACCGCGATGTGGCTACTCGAAATTCTACCGATTGACCAACTCCAGATATCCCAGTACGACTGCAATACTGTTCCCCAATCTCTAATATATCAGAACACAAGCCGTTAGATAGAAATTGTTTATGGGGTCAGAAGAAGAATCCTGATAATTTACAGACAAAGCATATTTATACAGTTAGGACGACCGTGAATATTGACCAATAGGGGACGACATGTGAAATATGTGAAAAGTCTGAAAACATGTGAAAACATACCATTTCACGTTCAAGATAGAATTAGACTTAACAGAATAATTTTTGGGATATTTTTATGGATATCCTAACAGTGTTTCCCCCATGACTTTTGTTTATCTACACACTGCAAGCGAAGTTTTGGTACCAGGATCAACAGATCTTCGCAAATATTAGGTTGCACATGCTGATGGCAATAATACAATAAAAGTCTTATTATGTTTCAATAACTTGGCTATATCTGGAATATTCAAAGCCCTGTGACATGTATATGTGCATTATGACGAATATTAAAGCTGGGTATTCAATTGAACATTTATTATACGCTTCTTTTTCTTTGTCGACCATATTTGTGTTGTTGCTTTGAAAAATGCTTAAGGTTTATGGGACCAGCTAACCATACCGTAGGATTTGGACAATACCCAGCAATAGAACCCAGTAAAGCACATTACCCATTCTATTTGAGACTCGTTGTGTGAATGTATCTCCATTCTAGTGTTGGTTTTCAGAATGAAACTCGAGCCCGCTACTTCTTGCTCTAAACACTAACACGTTATGTGCTGATCTACTGAGTCCTGATATCTGGTAGCTTGTGCAACATGCATTGATTTTATTTGGAAGGGTTTGTATTTCCTTGTTATTGACTCCAAGAACTAGAAATACGTCCGTCTGAAAAGTTCCCTATACGACGGGAAGTTCATTCTGGAATTCATTGATAGCCATTATTCAAATCTACCATTTATGTTCAGTTTTTATTGTTTACTTTGAAAATAAATATTCGTTTCCTACAAAGTAGCACTATCATACCACTAATTCCAAAATACTTTCACTTTGTTTACATATTTCAGGTATCTTTCGATAGCAAGTCTCTGGGATCTAAAGTAAGAGATTTTTATTTGATTAATCTGAAGTGATTTATTATCTAAAAAATATTATTTATATCAGTTATTTTTGACAGGTTTGTGTCAATAATTCACATACAGAACTCTATGAACAACTCACCATTCAGCAAAGTATAAGCGTCATTATTACCAGTACTATTGTTCATACCTCTATTATTCCTTTACGTTTCAGACATTACTTAATGAAAGGGTGTTTTAAGACCCTCAGTAGTCTTTCCATTATGAATGTTTTGGCTTATATCAGTCAGTGAGCTACGACGTAGGACCAGGCACATATATGCATCGGTCCAAGTTACCATACCTCATTAGCACAACAAGACGAACACCGAATTCATAGAAGTAGTTAATTTAATGGTGGTAATGTATAAATAAAAGGATATGGTACAGAAAGAAAGACAGATATGAAGCAATTTTAATCTCATAGTTTAAGGGAAGACAGAGGGTGTATACACCGATGCCATTTTGACCGATTCTGAGCCATTTCACACAGAGGCTCCAACCATTGGTTACGATAGTCACGCGGACCTCAACTAAGTAGTCTGCATCTACCAACATGGCTTTGTGAACTCATGCCACGATTTGGTTTGGCCGCCCCTAACTTTATTCCAACCGTCTCCAACACTAGTCAACATTGCGTGTCGTGGTAGTCGGTGGTTGAGCATGAGTACTACTTAGCCCAACCATTTCAGTCGTTGAAGATTTACAACCCCATCAACTGACTTACCATCATTACCTAATACCCTGCGTCCATCCTCACTATTACTTACCCTATGATCCCAGCAGATGTTTTCAATATATCTAAGACATCTGTGGTCAAATACTAGTAGCTTACGAGTATCTTCTACTCTTAATGGCCACGATTCGCAGCCGTAGAGTAGAACAGAGCGAACTACTGTTCAGAACCTGCCATAGAACCTCTTGGTCTACAGATTCAAATACTGCTTTTAAGTCAAGAAAAACTCTCATTGTCTGACGCCGATAAGCATGCCTGTGTTCTAAAACCTGACGAATAGTGAACATGTGGTTGATACAGCCACGACCAGGTCTGAAGCCAGCCTGATTTTCTCGTGTTTGAGGTTCACGAGTCTTAGTTAGGCACCCGATAATTATTGAGGCTAGTATTTTAGACGCTATATTAGTCAAACTAATCCGTCTATGGTTATCACTGGATGATTTTGATGCTTTCTTATATATTGTGACAATCAGAGATTATGACTAGTCGGGTGGGATTACGCCCAACTCCCAGATTTTAGCTAAAATATTAGTCAACCTAATCGCTAAAATTGGACCACCATATTTCAAGACCTCTGGAGCCAATTCATCTGGACCAGCTGCTCTTCCTCGTCTCAGATTAGCTATAGCTTTTTGATCTTCAATAAGCGTCGGGGGCCTACTTTAATGTTCCATTCAGACTGTTTGGGAATGATGGGTAACTGTAAAGTAGCTAAAGGCCAGCTGAATGGCTCCCTAAAATGTTTCGCCCATCGTTCTAAACGTTTGGGTTGAGAGCAGATAAGGGTTCCGTCTTTTTCCGAGATTGTCTCACTTACACTTGAATTCTTAATTCCGGTTCCTTCATTTGTCTGAAGAGTTGTCTGGTGTTGCCTTCAGCCACTGCCTTTTCCATCTCTTTTGATTTTGTTGCACACCACTGCTGATGGTCTTTCCGTAGACTCTTGGTTAGCCTATATCTGATTTGTCTTCGCTCTTCATAGTTTTCAGAGCCTGATGGGATGAGTTTACGAGAATCCATCAGTGCAATAGACTTGGAAGAAATCCATCGGTTTTTTGTAACCTTTTGGTTTAAATTACTAATAGATGTTGCTGCTGTTTCCACAGCTGTTCGTATATCTTCTCAAGTAACATGTGGGTCAACCTCGTTTTCAGAACTGCCTAGATGTGAAGTCAGTTGTTCCTGGAACTTAATTTTGGCTTTCTCATCCCTCCGTCCAATTCTAATGGGTCTTCTTAGTGTAGTTTTTCTGCGTCCAGTGAGGCGCAGACAAATGCGTGCTCGTATTAGATTATGATCAGAGTCTAAACATGTATTCCAGAACTAGCAACAGTCTTCTATAGAGCCTCTCCAACGATGACTAAAGGCAATATTGTCTATTTGAGTCCATCGTTGGTTTGGTGCAGGTGTTCTCCATGTTAGGCGATGTCTCTCCTTATGCTTAAAATTAGTGTTTTGCTAAACATAAACAATTGTCTGAGCATAGTTGCAACAGGCGATCGCCATTATCGGTTCGTTGAGCCGGAATACTAAAATACCCACTTAAATGTCTTTCTGTTTGATTTAAGCTACCTACTTGGACATTAAAGTCACCTGCAACGAGTACTATGTCTGAGCGTTTAGCTTTATGAAGAAGTTCAGAGAGCTTTCTGTGAAAGTCATCTTTCACTTCATCAGGGCTGCAGTCATTGGGAGAGTAGGCAGAAACGACGAAGAGGCAACGACGTGTGTCCCTATCCTTCCGAGTTCTTACGGAGCCGTTTAGGCGAACAACACATAGGCGACTGTTAACGGGGACCCACTCCAATAGTGCTTGTTCTGCCCTTGTACTAAGTGCTATGTCTACACCTGCAAGTCCACAAGAACTAGCTATCGGGTTACCAGATACACGGAGGGTGTATCTCGTCGGCTCTTCATTTACGCGACGTGAGGTCAAGAGAATGACCACCTTAGGATCCTGTATGCGTGTTTCGGAGACGCGGCATGCATCAGTGGTAGAGATTTTAGGCTTTAACCCAAGCAGGCCTGCCGGTCGATTTGACATAGTATGGGTATGTTAAAGGCTCCAATGTGTAGTTCGGAGCGAGGTTTCAGTAGACCTGGGACAGCGTTTCGCGCACTAGAATCGTTGGTCATGGTGACACTTGAGGAGAAAGCTGAAAGAGGAGGTTTAGTGTTGAAAGTCAATGTGGGGGACGTAATAGGAATTGAAGAGGGAGATTGATTCTGAATGTAGTGATCTTGAGTGTTGTTAGAGGTTTGAGGGCGGTTGTCACTTCCCAGTTGCCCACACTGTGGGAGGGTTCTTCTCACGGATATCCGTGGTATAAGGTGAGGTGTGTATTTTCAGGACCGACCTTTTCTAACCCCACCCTTCCCTGTGGGAAGACAGCATCGCCGTTATGCTGGTTGTCTGAAGGAAACACCTTACTTCCGTCACACCTCTGTACAGTCAGAAGTGCGACTTCTCCCTCGGACCTTGTGTTTGCTGCTTTTAGTCTTATCGTTCTTCAACCGACTTGTCTGGCATGACAGGACCTTGAGGAACGATTGTTCTAGCCAGTATAGCTCAATTGGTTCACCACGATAGGGAAGCCCGACTACGAATGTCCGGCGCTTTAACCGGGTTGGTGGATGTGGAGGATCCACCTAGGGGAGTTGGAAAACCCTGATTCCAAACCAATGGTGCACATGGGCTCCAGTATCCTGAAGGAACGAATGGCTTATGAACCAACTGTTGGTCACCGGCTACCATGGGACTGCATCTCCTCACGATGCTCCACTGCCTTATGGACTAGACCTTTAGGTCAAAGGCTCCGGGTGTGGCCCCTTAAGAAAACCACCTGCTTCAGTCTGGGCACCTGGGCAGTATCACAGCCCTCACACAAATCGAATGAGGTTTGTGAGGCTCATATTTATCTGGTGCTTCCTTGTACCAATATTTATGTGTTTAAATAAATAAATAAGCCCGACTACCACGTCAAGGTAGCAGCAACAGTCTGGTTTTGGCGGATGGCCAGAAACCGGATCAGAATGACTCCTTAGTACTTTGTAATCCCCCAGTATTACCGCTAATTGCATATTTTAAGCTACCCTTTAGAGTGTCTTCGAAAATTTCAGTATCAATTATATGAAGATAACTATCTTTTATTTCAATATATCAAGTAGGTAAATTATGGTACAAAATATCTAGCATATAATTTGGAAAATCTTGTGTTTGCAATCCATAGTGAACACTTAAGTCTAATTCTGAATTTTTGCCTGATTTACATAAAAAGTAAACCTTTATTGTCTTCCTTAAAAAAGAATCAGAGGAGCTTATAATTTGTATGTCAGATAGAAAAACACTGAACAACCGGGACAAATAACAAACAGAAAATGTCTGTTAGGTTATTGGAACTAAAAAGCTAACTATTGGTTCAATGGATGTTCATATGTGACTGGTTCACGGAATACTGTATGCCAGAGGTTTCCGTATTTCAATTTTGAACATATCCGTCTCCATGATGTTAAATTTGAAATATCACAGCCGTATCTCTTCTCGGTCCACTGATGTTCAGAGATCGTCCAAAGCTTTCTGCTGTGATGAGATTTTTTTTCTTTCTGACAATAAAAAAAACGTTTGTCATGAATTATTTAAATAAATTTGTTGTTGAATATTTTGCCACTTATTTCTTTTTCAGCTGAAAATCTCATTAAAAAATGAAATAGTTGATTTCATAATGGGTTTATGAACTTAAAATGTATGAATATAAAGATTAGGGTTGGTACAATATGTCAACAATAAACATTATAATAAATGTAGTTTATAGATAAATTCACTTATCATCGGAATGAAAGAAATCATTGATCTAATCCCGTTTGTTAATTTCTTTCTCTACTGAAGAGCGATTGCTCAGTAGTCAAAAGGTTTAACTTTCATCCGCTTGGTTGTAGGTTCGAACACCACTCTGCCTATAACACGTTTTTGGACAATCGGATAGTATCACTAGTTTAGAGACTTAGAGTTTAGCTGGAAACCAGTTATATTGTTCTGTACTTTGTAAATGAATTTTATATTTTTCCTTTGTTTTACGTTGTGTAAGCTTCGTTTGCCAATCGTTTTTTTGATGTGGTTTACACTTGATTTGTCTGTAAAAGAAGGATTTTTCGTGTCTAGGATTAGCTGTAGTTCATTGGTTTAGGTGTGTGGCTTGTGATCAAGTGGGTCACTGTCACTTCACTTCAACCAATTCAGTTTTGACAGCCAAATAACGTTTTTAAACGTTCACATACGGGTATATCTGGAATACAATGTAGATAGCTTTCGTAGATCATTGAGTTCCATCAGTTGTATTTAAGATTGCATTGACCCTTGAATGATAGGCTTTTGTATTTATGATTAGTGAAGTCGGATTTACTAGGTAAATTTATTGATGTTAATGATCAGCGATATTTATTAATTTAACAACTGTTGTTTGAAATTTTATGCAAACGTTGTGTCGTCATTCGGAAATGTAATTTTTTGTTTTTTTGTTCATTTATCTGGAACACTGCATGGGAAATATCCGGTGTATTTGCTTCATAATATATTTTTGAAGTAATAGTGTCTAATTACTATGTTAAATTACGTGTTATACTAATTCTCGGATAAACTTGACAACGTCCAGGATCTTGTCAACTAAAGTAATACATTCATCTTGTGGCTGTATCAGATATACGGATACTAATAACTTTGGTGAGACTGTGATTTAGCGGTTAAAACACTGCCTCTAATCATTATTTCACAAATCCAAACTTCTGATTACCTACTTTAGCTTAAATAATCAAGTAGAATCACTGGACATCACATAATGCCTTAAAACGAGTACATAAACTTGTGCTTGGTGAGTTATAGAATAGCTTACGCGTCGACATCATCCTAGTTTCAAAATTCTAGCATGAGTTATATGAATAACAATTTGAATCTGTCGCTTGATTAGCTATTTTAGATTAAGATTAACTGTAATTACTTTGTAGGTGTTTATAATGGCTTCTCCTAGGCTCATTGTTTGGCTCTCAAAGCCAGATGTGTTAAGGGATTTGGACAATTACTACATGAAGAAACCAACGTACTAAATCTCATAATACATACCATAATATGGTGGTTATTGAAGTGCATTTTGACAATAGGGACAGTATTATTGTTTACGTAGACATTTAAAGCTTCAGTTCTGTTAAAAAGTATTATAATGGTGGTCCCGTGTATACAGGAATGAATTCTCATAGCTTTTAGATGTTTCTGTTGTAGAAACAGAGATTCCTTACATCTTCATATTATTTTCCAAATATCATTTACCGGTTCTCATCTAAGTTACTTCAACGTTTCCTACGTATTCTGAATTCTGAAGGTATTCACAATCAATCGTGAAATCTCACTTGACGAAAAGTTCTTTAGTAACTTAGATCTTGTTTGAATTCCTTCGTTGTGATTGAATATCTAACCCTTGTCTTCAGTAACTTTTCTTTGTATCCGGCTCCAGATAGACGTAATTTTTGACGAAAAGCTCTGGGCACTCATTATATGTCTGCAAGTAGCTGTTCTATAAATTTATGCCCGATTGGACTGATATATCGAAATAAAACCTGACACTATATATGCATTCTGTCGGATAATGTTTGTTGTGATGTCGAGTCGGCTAATTATGAGACTTGAATCTAGAGAAATTCATGAAATACTTATGAATGGCAAAGACAGCATCGAAATTTCTTTGTGTTTGCTTACACTTACTGATTATTTTCTCATCATCGGTTTTAATGAAGTTTCAACTTCTACTCATTCCTGGTATAAATATCCTTATTTTACAGAATAAGATTTTGTCTCATGTCAGCAATTTTAGTAAATCTTGCAAAAATATGCTAATCACTAATTGAGATGGACCTTCAGGAATGCTTAATGTTTCACACATTGGGTAAGGAAGCTACTTTGTGATGTAGTAAGAGATCTGAATGTGTCCAAATAACCTTTTGGGACTCGAATTTCAGACGTCAGATAGGGATCACTCCTTTCAGCTAAACATCTAAAATTCTCTATACCTTCGACCTACGGTATAAACACCTGCGACCAACTTCAAAACGGTGTCTAAAAATCTAGTAAATTTGTTGTTTGGATAACGAATCAACATCGTAAAATAAAGCCCTTTGTAATATAAATTGTTGCATTGCGCTGAATACTGACTTAAGTAGTTCACTCCTTTATCTATTCTCGAGTGATAGTTTTTGTTGATTGTTGTTACTAATTCTTATTTCCTCTATATTCACATCATCAACTGTGATCGTGTTTCCTAGGAATACTGCCTTTGCTGACGTCGAAACATTGAACAGACTAAAATCAGGAGTATATAATCCAACTACATAGAAATATGATAAAAAAATTGAAGCTGGTATTTGTTAGGTTACTTAACAGTACTGTTAACCTTGTCTCCCACATTTTTGAAAAGGTAGTTCGTGGTGAATTGTTAAATGTCTCATCGTCTCTTAGTAATTGTCAACTTAGAGTCTCTGTTGATTGAAGTAAATCCCTATTAAGACAAAGTGCTACACCCTTTTGTAGAGTATCCACTTATATTGTGTTGTTTGTATGCTCAATAGTCCCCGACCGTTGCCGCTACCTTAACGTGGTAGTCGGGCTTGCCTATCGTGGTGAACCAATTGAGCTATACTGGCTAGAACAATCGTTCCTCAAGGTCCTGTCATGCCAGACAAGTCGGTTGAAGAACGATAAGACTAAAAGCAGCAAACACAAGGTCCGAGGGAGAAGTCGCACTTCTGACTGTACAGAGGTGTGACGGAAGTAAGGTGTTTTCTTCAGACAACCAGCATGACAGCGATGCTGCCTGCCTAAAAGGAAGGGTGGGGTTAGAAAAGGTCGGTCCTGAAAATACACACCTCACCTTATACCACGGATATCCGTCTCCGGTGGTAAGGTCTCAACAAGAGCCGAGCTAACACGGAAATTACTCACAAAAAGGTCATGTGTGACCGACCCCAAGCAGTTGTCCCTTGGGCACTGCGGTCATGCTCTCAGGTCGCTAAGACTACCTCTAATCCAATTTCCTTTCCGGGTACCTTCAGAAGAACCCTTCCACTGTGTGGGCGACCGGGAAGTGATAACCGCTCTCGTACCTCTAACAGCACTCAAGATCACTGACTGAGTCCTCGGTTCGTTGTGAAAACTGCCTTCACATGCCAAGTCGCAAAATATACTAAATCAATTAAAAATGAATTCTGAGTAGGTAGCTATTTCAATGAAGATGTCTTAAAGTTTCAATTGGCGGGTATTCATAAAACCGACCCAATTAGTAATAATATAGTAACTGGTTGTTGACATTCAATATGTAAACGTTTCACTGTCTCATCAAATATTTGAGCCCAAGGTACTATAGATAATTGATGTGCCACTGAAAGCTGGATCACCAATGATGTCAGTTTACTGAATACTTTCTAAAGAATAATGTCAATTGGAGTATGAGTAACTACTTTAATTGATTAACAATTCTTATATCATGTATAGAGGTTCTTATGCCGACTAATTAATCTTTCTCAAGTTGTTTGGTTGTGTGCTTTTTTCTGGACCCAAATGGTAAGTGTTTCTATGTGGTATTTAGTCGGGAACAAAAGGAGCAGTCTTTATTGTATTGTTCCTTGTCTTGTGCAAAAGGTTTTTAAGTATCAAAATAAATCTATAATACAATAGTCGATAAATTTGAATGGCGTGTAAAATATGAAATTTAGCTTGTTATTGTAGATAATTGCTGCATTAAGTGATTTCTTGGATCCATAAACCTTCAATGATAGTTAGATTTCCTAAAAGCGGAACTGAGTTCGATTATATCATTTTAAAACTACAAAGTGATTCTTAAATTTACTAACATTCTTTTAAACTTAGCCATATTAGGCTCATCTATTTGTTTTTCGTTCAACTCTCTTCCTTTGTTCACATGTATATATAAAGCTTTGTTTTCTCTTTCTTTGCTATAGGGTCCTCGTATGAAATGTTTATGTCGAAGTAAAAACTGTCGTGGATATTTAGTCAACTAAACATTTTTACTGACAGTTTATGAAGTACGGTAAAGCTGAAATACAGTCTACTTATAGTTATATGCAATGTCAGTTTAACCACTCAGGCTTCGTGTATTTTTAACGAACCATTAGGAGTATTTGTGTTCAAGATTATATTTGATTCTTATTTTATACCTTTTGTAAATTATACTACTTTATATGGCAAATTATATACAAATATATGTAAAGATAGTTGGTACAGTTTGCAGATTAAATGTATACTTTGTGTCCTTTTGTTCATAAGTATTTTACAATTTTTTATAGTAACAATAAATTTAGGGCAGTGAAAATGTTCAATTACTCTTCTAAATGCCCCTATACATCTCATTTGTTTTCATTTACTTTTATCCTGAGAAGGTAATATTTTGTTGTTAATATATTTACGATATATCTGTATTCAGTGTTAATTTTTCATATTATGTGGAATGATTTATCGAAAGATGTGTATGTAAGGATATAAAGAACTTCCGTCCTGTTTCTTATCATAAACGGTATAACCATACAGCTACATCCAATTATCTTAACATCTAACACTAATCGTAAATCAAACATTAAACAAATCATTTCGCCGATATGGAATATTCGGAGTTAAATAAAGTCACGTACATCCTAGTTTTAGTGGCCTACGGTTGGACCTTGTATTTTCAAGATGCGTTGGTGAATCTGCAGTTATCGACGTTGTGTTATTCATTTCACAGTTGTGATGTTATATCTCAAATTTTCATAAGACTACCAGCCATCGCTTTTAGTTCTAAGAAAATAATGAGTGAAGTAAGTTATTTAGGCAATTTCATCTACAACAGTCAGAAAGTGGGACATTTTTATATGTATTGAGCGGTATTCACGGAGCTTAATGTGTTACGAAAGTGATCTTTTGGTCTGCATAGTAATCTGAAATTCTGTTGATTATTAAACATTCGCTGTATTAATGAGATAGCATTGTAGTTGAAATAGCCATTTCAGATGATTGGTTAAAACGAAAACAACATTTATTTTCATGTGATTGAAAATAAAGTTATGTCACATTTGATTGGATGGTTTTTGACCAATCCCGGTAGTGTCTGCGCCGACTTAGATTTGTGACTTCAGAACTATTTTCACTTTTAACATGACAGTTAAACAAAACACTTTCGACTTTCTTTCTAATGAATCAACAAATTTATGTCAACTCTGTAATTGAGGAACAAGGAATAATCTCTCAACATTTATTTATGGGAGGACGCCTTGTTTAACATGCTGTCGTGAAGGTCATTGCGGTATTTATGCATTAGTATTGTCAGCGTGAATAGCAGGTAGTGGTATTAATGAAACATAGATCTCATTTATCGTCGCACATATTCTATCAACCTAAATGTTTTTAGGAACGGTATTGTAAAGGTCAAGGTACAAATGTTTTATTTCATACGGTCTGTTTGACAGACAGACGTAGAGAAATGCATGTGGACTGAAGAGGGAGAACTAGCGAAGTCAATGAATGACCTGGTATTAATGTAATGAATGATGTATGGGTTACATAAAACAAATGGGAATATGGATGACTCACACACATGAAAAAGCACACCTACAAAATGCAATGAACAAATATATATAAGACACCTGGCCAGATAAGAATAATATTTCTTTCTCAGAAGACAACGATGGGTTATGTATTGGTTACCATAATGCTTTATTAAAAATTAGGATAGATGAAGTGTCGTAACAAAATTACAGGATCGTGAATTTATCAGCAGCACATTATTTATAGTGATCACAAAATATCTCCACGTCTAACGCGATGACAAGGTACACACTCCTACTACCCTTCGTGGAGGGGCATAGGCCGCCCACCAGCTTTCTCCACCCAACTCTGTCCCAAACAATCCTCTCCAGTTGCTATTCATCCTTTTCATGTATGCTTCCAATTCTCGGCGCAGTTCGTTCTTTAAACCTCCCACTTTTCCGTTTCCATTCAGGATTCCAAGTTAGCACTTGCCTCGTGATACACTTTGGGGATTTCCTCAATTTATGTTCTATCCACATCTATTGTCTTTTCCTAATTTTCCCTACAGATGGGAGTTGGTTTGTTCTCTCCCACAGTGAAATTGTTGCTGATGGTATCCGACCGATGGACATTGAGTATATTGCGTAGACAAAAATGTAGAAATACTCGTACTTTCCTGATGATGGTTGTGGTAGTTCTGTGAGTTCCAGCTCTGTACAGTAGAACTCTCTTGTAATGAAGATTATGACTTTGTTGGATGATAACTGTTTTGAGTTGCATATGTTCTTCAACTGTAGGAATGCGGTCCTTGTCTTTCCAATCCTCGCGTTTATGTCTGCACCAGATCCTCCACGTTCATCGATGATGCTCTCCAGATACGTAGAAGATTCCACATTTTCCAGAGTTTCTACATCGATTGTGACTGGGTTGGTGTTCTCCGAGTTGTATTTGAGGATCCTGCTTTTTCCGGTGTGTATTTTTAGGCCTACTGCTTCAGAGCCTGCTGCTTTACTGGCTATTTTCACCTTCCATTTCATACCAGTGGGAGCCAGTCGCAGATGTTAAGACGTTCAAATTGACTGGTTGTGTGAAGTTGGCATGGGTGGCTAAATAATTCGATCGAAAACGAAATATATATTTGCCATTGAATGTGAGCCGTCTTTTGAAGACAATGACTGTCAAATATAAAATGTCGCCAAACATCCTCAACTCGAAGGTTCCATGTCTAACGAGCATAAAGTAAGAATGGTCTCATTTAAGTGCTGTAAACTCAACCTCTTACAGCCAAGTTAACATCATGACAGGGTCAGGGTTGGATCAGCACCGAAATAACTGCCCAAATAGACGTTTTCACTTTATTCAGTCGTTCAACATAAATATTACGGGAATATGCTCCTACGCTTTGCAGAGGTGTTTTGGATTTGTCATTGAGTGAAGACGTAATTAATATATTAACGATCTGAACGAAAACCAGCTTGCGAGTCAGTCTTTCATAGGTTTCACACAGTTTGTAGAGTATAACATGACCCAATAGTTAGCAATTATTAGACAGTAGCCCTATTTCCCAATATTTGTATAGACTACATCGTGAGTTTTCAGAGGTGGTAATGAAAACTTCCTTATTCTGAAATGTTGGAACATACTCAATTTTCCATAACTTTCAAAACAACCTAGTTTGCTTTTTGATCAGAAGCAAGACTCAGAAGCATCAGATTAGGATCCGATGGAGAAGATGTGCCGATAACCGTGGAGGGGTGTGACAGCAGTAAATCGTTCGCCTCAGACAGCTAGCATCTGGAGCGACTTTTCCTTCTCACAACGGAAGAGGTTATAAAAGGTCGACCTTTAGAACGTCACACCTCACATTGCCCAACGGATTTCCGTCTCCGGCAGCAAGGCTGTTTGAAGTGCGGAGCTAACAAATTAAAGCCTTTCCATAAAAAGGCAATGAGTGACCACTCTCAAACATTTGATCTCAGGGCTCTGAGGTATACGCTTCCAAGTTGTTTAGGCCATCACTAATTCAGCTCATTTTCAGGTCCCCTGAGGAATAAACATCCTTCCACGGTGTGGGAAACCGGCAAGTGACAACCGCCGTCATACCTCTAACAGCACCCGAGATCATCTTGTTGACGATGCAATCCCTCCTTCATCTCCTAGTTATTCTTCCATTCCCACTACTAATCCTTAAAGCCTATTTTTGCTACCATAAGCCACCAACGTCAATGATTTGAGTTCACAAAATGTTGTTCCTGGTCTCCTAAAACAACGCTCTAAACCACATTTTGTGGCTTTCGATGTTCAAATCTTGTGTCAGATAGAACAACAGGCCTCTTCAACTAGAGCTCCAGAATCTCACACCATCGATGTATGCTGCATCTCTGGAACGCGCATACAAGATCCAAGTACGGTCATTTGTTTGACCTCACCTTGCTAATATAAAGAACTGACACGACTTACCCTCCGAGTATCTGAAGACCTCACGGTCGCTTCCCGTGACGTCGGTGGTGTAGATATAGTATTACGTTTGAGAGCAGAACAGGCTCTGTTAGACGGGATCCCAATAGATAGTCGCATGTGTGTTGCCCGGCTAAACGGGAAATTCAGTCTGGTGTGATGGCTTCCAGAGTCCACCCGGCGACGATATGAAATAGACCACGCTGCTGTCAACCATCATTGGAACAGCTTGACAGAAGACTGTTACATCTTTCAGAGCTTCTTTATCGAGTTTGGTTGAGTTGGTGTTCTACTGTTTGTGTTTAAGGATCTTGCTTTTTCTGATGTGTATGTTTAGGCCTACTACTGCAGAGCCAGCTGACATACTGATTGTTTTGACCTGAACTTATTGGCGTGTATGGGATAAAAGATCCTGGTCATCTGTGAAATCCGAATCTCCCAGTTCATTCCGAACGGACCAATGTATTCCTTATTTCTTTTCAGAGGTCTTAATAATTCAGTAGACCAACAGAAGAAAGAGGAAGAGGGAGAGTAAGCAATCTCGTCCGAATTCAGTCCTTACTTTGAATGGCTCTGCCATTTGTCCTCAATACACGACTTTGCAATGTAGTCCAGTGTCTTCATTCCACAAGGTTCTTCCGTCCACGCTACCAAACACATCTTCATAGACAGGGAATTGATGTATCGTGATAAGTCCCATTCAATTGATTGTTCAACAATGATCCGTAGTGTCACTATTTGGTTTGTGCACGACCAATTCCCACGGAATCCAATATAATGGTCTCAATGATGTGAGTGTACTCACTCATTCATACGGCACAGTAACATTGCTGAAAACTTTTCCTGGTACCGATAGTAATATGATGAGCCTGCAGATGTGTCCCCACACCTGTTCAGATCTCCTTTTATTGGTATCTTGATGAGTTCTTCTTCTCAACAGTCTGTAGGCATTTGTTCCTCCTAACTCTTTCTGTACAGAACGTGAAGTATGTTTGCAGTTACTTCAATGTCTGACTTCAGTGCTTCAACTGGTATATTGTTAGGCCGTGCTACTTTCTGACTCATGATTCACCTGATGGCCACGCCGATTTTTTTCGATCGTTGGTAGAGTGACATCTATAGGAAGGTCTGTGAGTGTTGCTTCGATGTACGATGGGTTCATTGGGGCTGGTGTTGCGGCTAAGTATTCCACATATTTTTGCTTATCAGCTCTAATGTTCTTCTTCACTTGCTTACTGGCCTCTGTGTATTCAGTTTGTGTACTGACTTTCTTTGATGTTGTTAAGATGAAAATGTAGTCAACTTTTTTTGGAAATCCAGTACTATGATAAAATGAAAGCGCTAAATTTCATGTGAGTCTTTAATATAGACCTTACAGACCCAACTTTTTCTAGTCAGTTAACTTTAGCTCATAGTGAATGAATTTATTGTCACGTTGATACAACACAAATGGTTATCCAGCAAGAAACCCACTTACTGCAGATAATTTTAGTTGTTTTTAAATCTTGATTTCTTTATTTCATTTGAACAAATATTTGTTTAACATTTTGAAAATCTTATTCAAGTTTCGACAACTGAATCAGGTTGCACAAGTTTAGCTATTTTTCAAACCTAACATTCAGTGATAAAGTCCTTAGCTGATCTAAAACAAAACATTACATCTGAGTTACATTTAGTTGACGAGTTTTAAATAGTGGACAAGATTGTGGTGTTTTCTGTCTAATCACATGTCGACCATAGGCAAACAACTCTGCTCACATATCATATTTAGTGAAATGTATTACTTGGGATCATGTGTGATCTCATTCAACAACAAAAATACACAAAATGTTTTACCGCTGTATGAGATGAAGCCTTACATAACTTGTAATTTTTAGTGCGATAAATCTCACTGGTAATATTTGAAGAAAACCTGTGTATATCAAAGAAAAAGCACAGAAGTCGTTGTAGGGGACCATATGATCTGTAATAATATTCACGCTCCATACTTCAATCCAAATGATAAAGCAAATTGAGGGGTGAAACGGATATGTACACTTATTCCCTTACACCACAACATCAGTTCGATGGAAAGTAGACCGAGAAAACGAGTATGTGTAGGCCACCTTACGTTCTGGCCATAAATGTCTCTCACCACAAAACTTTGGTAATTTTATTGGAATGTGGTTACTTGTTGTAGAAAGGTTCGAGCTAAATATTGGAAAACTGTAAAGTTATTCAGTAGGGGTGTACCAATTCAAGTTACCTATGGTGCAGTTTTTCATTCAAAAAATGTGTTAAACGTCACAGACAATGTGTAACGAGAAAGGGGACTGACTAGACTATGTTAGATTATTTTAGGAACTGCTGAAGTAAATTGTAAAACATTGAATCTGTCCTACATATATTCAGTAACCACTTAATGACGAGGAAGTTTTGTTAACAGCAGCAGATATTAACTGAATGAATTTCACTCAAATATAATGAAAAATCTTTGCAATCCAACGTGTAGAGAATATGAAGTAAAGCACACGGAAAAGATTGCTTTCTTCACTATTAGTAGTTAGGAAGTTAAAGACTTCTAGGTGGTGTGGCAAGGAGTAATGAGGTTGAAGGGACCCATGCAGTTAGACATTAACGCCGTTGGTTTCCGGCTCAGTGGTTTAGATGTCAGGCTTCCGCGCGCGAGGCCGAAGGCAGGATCGTAGATGTTCAATGCTGAGAGGTTCATACTCAGACAAAACGACCATCCATTATTCCCAGGTTTTCACTGACGGTCTAGCGCACCTAGACAAGTGAATTCCACTGTTGAAAATGAGAAACTCTTGAGATAAAATGAATGAAGTTCTATCACAAATGATAAAACCTATGAACCGTCTAAAATGAGGACAATGAAGTACGATGAATAAGTGGGACACCTGTCAATGTATGTTGTTGAATCTAAATGCCAGACGCATGTAAATACTAAACAACAGAAGTAATATTGAACCATATATACAAAGTAAATAATCATAAACTATTGTTAGACCGAAAAATAAGCATAGTACACATTATGACGAATTTAAAAATAACTAATCTATATCCGTAAAGAAACAGATATTTATAAAAAATAGGCTCAACACATTATGATTTTTCACACCCACATAGCTATAAATTACTTAACTTTATTATCACGCCTTAGTGAAAGATAATTGAAGGTCATAATTTAATCATCGGTATGAGCGTGGATGTGCACTATGGAGGCGTTGTCCAGGCAAACCTGGAACACATACCATCAATAGGGATGCTCTCGGTTTTTTTACACTCCATGCTCCCTTTTCAAACTTATTACTTAATAATACACGTTCACTTCTGAACAAAATGTCAGCCTTGACAACCTTAGCTTTTCTAACCAAGCCTTCTTTTATACTTATCACTGAAACATGGTGCTATCAATCAGTATGTGATTCAGAATTAAATATCCAGAACTATTGACTCTATTGCCGTGACAGAGAAAGTAAGCGAGAAGGTGGTTGTCTTATATTTACTTTGAATACCCTAAGAACTAACAAAGTTCAAGATAATGTCTTGAATAGTTTACCAGAATCTGTCTGGATATCAATCAACACCCCGAATCATAGTCTAATCCTAGGATGTATATACAGAGCTCCTGATAGTTCGGATAATGTGAATGATCTTATTATCAATGCATTTATACATGCATCTACTCTAAACTTCAGTGCTAAGATTATCACTGGCGATTTCAATTATCCCGGGATTAACTAGACTACCGGTAGTTGTCAGTCAAGTAATGATGAATTTTCGGCAATCCTTAACCTGCACTGCTGGTCACAGTGGGTTCGCACTCCAACGAGGGGTGATAATATACGTGATCCAATATTTAGTAGAGATGTCATCCCACTATCTGCACAAGTATACAACGAATTTGAAAGAAGTGACCATAAGATAGTAGCTTGTGCTCTCCCTATCTATCCCTCTTATAACCGACCGATTCAAAAAACCTGCCAATATAGAGACTATAGGCATGTTGACTGGGACTTCTTGCGGTCACTGATCAAACTTTCAGACTGGAATGACTTCTTCTCATGTAATAGTCTCATAGATGCCATCAACATATTCTATTTGATTGTTAACTTTTGTCTAGATTCCTGTGCACCAATTAAAACGTGCAGGTTTAGTAAACCTTAAGATTTATATATACCAGCTAAATATCGTAATAAACTAAGACGCCTACAGAAGCGTTATTTTAAGTCAAACGACTTCATGGAAGTTGCGGAAATAACAATAATTTTTAACCAAGTTAAGGAGAAACATAGGTTAAAAGCCATTAATGAAGAGCTATTAGCACTTAATACTAGTCCAAAAGTACAAAACTTAATTCTCCTTTTCAATAAACGCGCTAAATCAATTCAAAATGTTGATATACCATGCAGTCTTCATAATAACAGTTTTATATATATTTGTAAAACTAAAGCAGACCTTTTCAGTATTAATTTTGTAAATGGCAAAGAATCCATAAATAGCTCTGTTTCGTAGTATTTGTACATAGTATTAGTGCTATACCTGGACATTTCCAAAGCCTTCGACATGGTCAACCACCAACTTCTTATAGGTAAACTTGCATCTCATGGGGTCCAAAGCCCTTTGCTTGGTTGGTTTGGTTCCTTCCTCAGCAATCGACATCAAATAGTCAAAATTAGCTCTTCATTGTCGAACGCCGTCCCTGTTAGAAGTGGTGTAATACAAGATAGTGTCGTAGGCCTTTTGCTGTTTTTAGTCTTTAGCAATGATATTTGTTAGTGTTTCTGTGTGGGTAAGCCCCTTTTGTACGCAGATGATCTTTAAGTATTGTGTTCGTTTTCCCCACATGAGGTGAACAAAATTCAAAGTTGTATCAGTACGAAGCTTGGCAAGGTAGCACAGTGGTGCTCAAAATGGCAGCTGGAACTTAATACAACTAAATGTGGATGGATATGCTTCGGTGATACATCACTCAACCTTGATCTTACCATAAATGGTGAAGTGTTGTCTAGGTTACACACAGTAGTAGACTTAGAACTTAGGTAATCCTACGACTTGTCGTTTACAGAACAGATAATGAAACAAACTTCCAAGTCTCAACGCTTTATAGGTTACGTAACTCGGAACCTTTTTAACACTGAATCACGTATTTTAATGTACGAAGTTTGTCACAAGGGGGTTTTGTGGAGATTTTAGTAATTTTATATGGTTAAGATCACGAGTCAGTTGAAGCTAGACCACCATCGAAAACCTGGAAGCACTGGACGTCCGTTTCGTCCTATTATGGGACTCCTCAGCAGTGCGCATCCACGATCCCGCTCTCGCGAGATTCGAACCCAGGACCCGGTTAAGGGCTCTGGCTCGAGATTGGTAAGTCCTGAGTTCGAATCTCGCGAGAGC